>NW_020449752.1:238470-273191 GCF_003343035.1 Apteryx rowi | reverse complement strand
ATCCTTGCAGCACCCCCTCCCTTTTTTTTTTTTTTTTATGCTTTTGGGTTTTATTTCCCCCTTTGTTTTGATTTTATGCTTTCTAATTTAATTGTAGTATACTTGGAAGGGGAAAGAAAATAGCAAAACATTGCGAGTTTTGAGCCGAAAGAGTTAAAAGTTTCTTGGCACAAGAGCCTCAGTTTAGCAGCAGATCAATTCATTTAAATGAAAGAAATCACAGACCAAGCCATCTGATTTTGAAATTTCACATCTTATGCTTCCACTTTAGAACAAAGCTTCTGTTTTTCTTTTCCCCTTATTAATTCATTCTGCTTTTGTTTAAAACTGTTGGTTTTCATAGAAACTTTAAGTCGTCTGTAGTCTGTCTCTTTTTCTCTCAAAATACGAATATATGGGGGTGTATTCRTCTTCCGCTAGTTGCAGTTAGTTCTGCTGTAAAGTCAGCCGTAAACCTCTGCACATATAACAGCTGGTGTCAGAGCTGTTTTCACCCTCGATTATTGTATGTTTGAAACAGTTAGCTTCCATTTTCTCACTCGCAGACTATATAAGCAGTCACCTAGGTACTGCGAAAAAGAGTCATCCTCGGCCGTTCTGCCTGTCCTGCGTGCATTTTTTGTGTGTGTAGGTCTGCGTCGGTAACTCGGGGAACAGCGTCCGAGAGTGAGAATTTTCTTTACACAGATACGTAGTATGTGTCCCTCCAACATCTGTATCGAGAAGTAGTGGTACAGACGGGCTGTGCTTGCATCTGAGTGTGTTCCCAGAGACAGGAGGGTTATATCCTTCTCTACTTTATTGTGTACACTCGGCATAATCCATTGAATCCCTTTTATGACTAGCTGAAGTCTGAAAAGGATCACAAACAACTTTTTGTTGTTGTTGCTTGTTCATTTAAGTGCGTTTGAGCTTTGCTACCGGTCCCAGTATTTTTGTGGCTACATCAAGTAAAATAAAATAAATCAAAAAATACATGCAAGTGGGGGATTTTTAAATTGATTCCCGTCTTCCTTTTTGCACTACCTCCTTAAAAAAAGAAAAACAAATAAAAAAAMCCCAACCTCACTTGCTGACAATAGGCGAATGCTTTTGGTGAAAAACTTTGCAGCCCGGTGTTGAATTTTGAAGGGCGCTTTTGCCGAGGCTCTTCACAGCGGCGTTGCGTCAAGAAAAGGCCGGGACGTTTGGGCACGGCTGAACTCCTATCGGAGGCGAGCAGCGTGAGGGTGGGGATGGCGGTCCGCGTGGGGGGAATGCTTTTGTTAGGCTGGCCCCCAAGCTCCGCTTTCCCGCACCCCCGCGAGGAAGTCCTCGAGGAGAAAGGGCAGTCTTAAGCAGCAAAAGGGGGATTTAAAAAATAGGAGCGGGGTGGGAAGGGGGGAGAGAAGTATCAACCGCCACCTCCGATGTGACTGGGGCTGATCATAGATGTGGACGTTTTTATTATTTCCTGCTCTTTCACTAGATCCCGACTGTGTTGTTGGAAAATGCCGGGCTTCTGAGCGCGAGTCCGTCCCCCCCAATATTGGGAATATTTCTGTGGGTGTCGTTGTGGTTACATCACAGCGCGCTCCTTCCTCATCTCCATTCTTGTGCAAAATTCAAATAATTCCCCCCCCTCCTCGATAGCAGCTGTGCATGGTTTTTTAAGTCGGTCTTTAACGTTGCGAAAGGAACAATAAAATGAAAGGCAAAACCGGCATCTTAAAACTTGGCAAGTGAAAGCAGCTTGGACTGGCAGCCAAGAATCCTGCTGTGGTGCAAAAAGAATAGCATCCACGAAGCCACCACAATCCGGGGTTTCTCTTCTTTTAACAATCGCATCGGCAGAGAGAAATAATTATTCCTTGTATCAGTGTTAAAAGAGTCAAAAAGCTTAAAATGCTTGCTTGGTGAACCTTCTCAAAAGCAGGTAACGATCCTCCTATTTGATTCTGTTTTATCAAACTTTAATTGGATAAGGATCTATATATGATAACTAATCAGTTTAAGAAGTTGATGCGTGTAACTAACTGACCAGGAATGCATTTGCTGTTTCAACCTCCACATTGCTTTATTTTTCTTAGTCGCTTTGGTGGTAATAGAATTGGCAAACTTCTTAAATGTTTGTGTTACAAGAAATGTTTTATTTCCTGAGATTTAACTCATTGTGTGGGGGAGGGCAGGAGTGGATTGATCCAAGGTGTAACATGGAAAATAATCATTCCCCCCCCMMAAAAAAAAAACAAAAACACCGAAGTGGTGTATCGGGGGGGAGCAATTTCTCTCTTAGGACCTCGTCTGTTCTTTTTGCTTCTAAAACTGTAGCCTCTGGGTATGTAAAGGTAGAATCCATTTCTTGAAAATTTGCCATGAAAATATCCATAATATTTTGTCTTCCAGGGTACGTTTCTTGAAGAGTTGGGCCTAGCAATATGGCAGCGCACATTCGATAAGAAATCTTGTAAAGTGCTGCTACTGAGGTAATATGGTTTCTCTTAGATTCTCCATTTAGTGTTGTCTTTTTCCTTACCATTTCTTTAAATTATGTGAAGTACAGCAATCTACTGATAGAGGTTTTTCAACCTAAGATAGCATGTGTGTATGTGTGTATATATATAGTAAAAAAAATATATATATATATATATTTATATATTTAAAGGCCTAAATAGGTTGGAATTAAAACTGGGGGGAAGGGATAGAGGAAGAGGATAGGAATTATTTAGCGGTCGTGTTTCTTATTTGTCTCATTTTCATGGCTGAAGTATGAAATGGCTGCAAACAGCTTTTTACTCAGGCACACAATGCATTCTGTAATGATCGATTTTCCTGGACAGGGCATTTATGCTTTGTGGTTTGCAAGAATACCACCCGCAGACCAAAACCAATGTTATGTCTTTAGAGACTTGATTTCTACATGTTTCCTTCTGTATTCCTTTGGCTATAAATCTAGAAAATGCCAGTCTTACATTGAATTAATATTAAAGAAAGGTATATTGCTACTTTTGGTGTCCTAGGTTCTAGAACCAAAACCTTGTTGATGTTATGATCACTGGCATATTATAAAATTAATAGTGAAGCCATGTGTCCTTAATATAAGGATAACAGAATCCTTAATATAAATAACACAATCTTTAATGTACAGGTTGAAGCTTTTTATTTGTAATCTTAACATTCTAGGCAAATACACTGTGAAGACGATTGATTTGTTTGCCTACCATAGATTTTCTGCCACTGTGTGTATGTTTATCAGTATTTCAAAAGATACAATAGCTGTATGATTAATCAATGTGGGGAAATGTTTCAAAACCCAAATCTTGGATAATCTGTGGCTCTCTCAATCTCCCTGAATATATTTGATAGGCGAAAACCATTCTTTAAAAAAAAAGCAGTGTCTGTTCCAAAAAAACCCCAAACCCATATCTCTCAAAAAACAAAATCCTGTTCATTTGCTGCTGTCTCTATCAGTTCACTGTGTCAAAAATTGTCCATGATGAGTCGGTTTTGCAAAATGTCTGAATAGGAATAGATCGGTTCCTGGACACATGTCATTTACAGCATATAGGTGCCACTAAATGGAATCTCTGTGGCACCAAGCTGCCTTTCTCTGGAGCTCACAGGAGTGCAGAAGTGGTCCATCAGATTTATTGTGGGGACTTGTCTGAGTGATAAACAGTGTTGCTTTGACATGCATAGTTGCTTTTTTAGGGACAGCTATTACTTCTTTCCCCTCTTCTCTCTTTTTCCTTTTTTAACAACTGCAGTTATGGCAGTGGAGCCTAAAACCCATTACACCTTTTTTTTATTTTTATTTTTTAAATTTTTTACATTTTTTTGTAAAAGCCAATCAGGTAGCAGGAGAATAGGAGATGGTAGGCCAGAATTACAGCAGAGTTCGCTCATTTAGGGAAGTAAAGGGCGTATTTTCTTTATGGGTCAACACCTATCATCTGCTGTTACAAACATATGATGGGCTCTTGGAAGATCTGGCTTAGTGCTGTGTCTGAAAAGAGCTGAGATGATAATTCAGTAATGAAGATCAGTTGCTTATGTGTATTGTGTGCCTGCAACTTCCCTTCAAACCACGAACTGAGGCCACGTGTCCTACCGCAAGGAGGTATGTACAGGCCACCCAAATGTTACATCTCCATTTCCTTCAAGGACTTGAACTGTCCCAGCAATTAGAAAATGATGTTGTGAGCTATTACGGGAAAATAAAGTTTTAGAATTAGGAAAACCTAGTAAGAATCTAACTTCCATATACTATTGTGCACTTCTCTGAGGTCATTACTTTCCTATCTCATATAAAAAAATAAGATATTTCTCTGCCAGCAGAGACAGACATGCAGTTAACATAACTTCACATGTGTACATTTCTGTAAAGAATATTAGGGTCAAAATTCATATCATCATAAAGAAAATGTTCTCAGTTATGCAGTACTGTATCACAGTATAAGTGACATACAAAAATGTAATGGGAATATTCCTTGCCATTGCAAGAAGTACTGGTACATGCAGCAGCAAGCAATGTTACTAACTCCTAATGCGCCTGTTAGGCTAGAAGCTTGGAAGGGCCAAAAGATAATTTGAATTTTCATCTTAGGTTCCCTGAAGTAAATCAGCTTTGTGGCGGAGGGCATGGGTTGTGTTTCTGGTAGGATAAGATTTGCTATATTCTGTTTGCAGTTCAATCCTGAAGAAGTGCACAGAACACGTTTGTGTGCATGATATGGCTCTGTTCTGCGTCCAGGACCACATGCTCTCCCACCCGTTTCCTTGGCCACCGCACACACTTTGCAGGGCCAGAAGTCTTTGAATTCCGGGTGCTCCTGAATTGTGTTTAGGCTCCTACATTAGTTGGCCTGATTTTTTCAAAGATGCTGAACCCCTGAAACTCCTCCTCTTGGTATGATTTGGATGGAAATTTTGGGTGCTGAAAACTTTGGAAAAGCTGGATACTTTTAAGGTAGGTATCTAAGTAAAAGCATAGGAATCTAAATTTAGACAGTCAGTTTAGATAATCTTTGGAAAGATGACCAAAGTTTAACATCTCTATTGCTGAATGCAACAGGAGTTTCTGGTAATCGGACCCAAGCAGTAATTCCAATAAAGGAAAATTATAATTAATTTTAATTGTGTATTTACCAGGGTGGAAAGGTTGAAGTATTTGATTGTAAGAAACTGCACAAGAAGTGAGGGAAATTCTTAAGACCATCCATATAGCAAAACTATTTTCCAAGTGTGGGCTGTTTCATCGTATAATGAATAATATTAGCTTGCATTGATTTAGTTTACCTTCTGAAGAAAGAGAAGAGGTAGAAAGTGTAGATTTTTTGACCCTTTAGGCAACAGCTCATTTCTCTAATTTTGTTCGCAAATTCTATTTGGAGCTTACAGCCAGACTACCTTTTGGCCTAATTTCTCACCAGTTGCCCACCCAATAAAATTACATTAATGTTAGTTACGCAGGGAAAAAAAACTTGGAAACTTTGGGGAAGTTTGCTCCACAACTATTTTTGAARACTTGTTAGAAAACCCTAAAGCAGTTTTGTTTGTCATTTTAGGTAGAAATGCAGTCAGATGCAGGAGAGATTTGGAGTTTAGGAGGGGTTTCTAGGGTGGCTAGTGAAGTGAAAGGATTTTTCCTCACAGTTGATTTTTCTTTTCTTTAAAAAACAGAATTAAAATAACAACCTAGACCAATAATGACTTCTCTGAAAGTTAAAACAACTCTTACATAGTTGTTTCCTCTGTCTCTKTTTAACTGGGCTGCCAGAATGGAAACAAAACGACTTTTGTGGGGTGGGGGTATGCCTATGTATTGCGACTGTGCATACAGAGAAAATCTTTCCTGTTTGATAATTTGTTACACTGTTATGGATATACCCTGTTGTCCATTAATTGTGTGTCCATAGAATTGTGTAATCGCCAGTAATTCCATCCAGCTAAGTAGCTATGAGAAAGAAGCACAGATCTCTCACTTTATTTTATTTTATTATTTGTTTTATTTTGCTGATTTTTGGGAGTGAAACAAACTGTTGTAACAGCTAATGTTATAGCAAAGTCGATAAGCAACTCTTCCCCTCTGTCTTCCCCCTCGCCCCCTAAAAAAGAGGGGGTTTTAACATGCTGAGGAGAATGACGGCTGCTGCTTACTAACAGCTCTCTCATTTGCAGAAATGGTTTTCCTTTTAAAAAAATAATTTAAAAGATTAACAAATAACAGAAGAGATCAATGCCTGTTGCCACAAACCCGTAGATCCGAACTTGTGGTCATATTCCACACAAGCTTGTATCTATAGGTATGTGTCTGTCTGGCAAGTGCACAAAGCGTTGTGTTCATGCATTTAAACTGACGATGTTCGACTTTCCTATTTGTACCTTTCTCCAGTGTCTCCTTCCCTTCCCTCCTCCCTTTTTTAAAGAAATATAAAATAAGAGCTGCAAATCTTCTTCTGCAATTATCATATCAGTTTTCAGCTTTGGTTAATATTAAAATACACTCATACGAACCAGCAACTCATTTGTGCCTGAATAAAACGGGACGGGAGAGTGATTGGTCATCAGCCTGGAGAAATTAAATCTCAGCTACGTTATGCATAGGTCTGGATATGGGGCATGGCGAGGGGGGTTCTTCAGTGGTTTATTTCTGAGGTTGTTGGGAAGCAGATAACAAATTTGTTTCGTTTGTAAAGTAATGTGCCTCCATTCTTTCTTCGCTTAGTGACGGCAATTTGTTTGTGAGAGCAGTAGACACTTCTGTTCGCCTTTATACCGAGTAACTTGGAATCATTGGATATACTGCAGGCTTACAGCTCTGTAACAGAGCAGGGTATTGGCCCTCCAACTCCTATTCTCAGTCTAAAATTAGTTTATTATGGAGTCCTGTTCCTTCTAATTTTATGGTATTTATTTCTTTTTAAATAGCTTTTAAGGGGAAAAAAATCATGCTATAAACTACAAAGGATCAGTAGAGCACAAAAAAACCCAAACATGTAAGGAGGCAGTATAAAACCTGCTGTGTAAAGCTGTAATGTTGTGGAAGTGGAACAATTATTTTTGAAGCAGAAATTAAAAAAAACAAACAACCCAATATGCAAAGTCTATATGAAAATAATTAGACTCTAAACTCAAAATAAGTCTGACTGTTGCTTTCCAGCAGCTTTCAGTGTTAATTCTACCGAAGATTTGGTCTGCGTTTCCACTTTTAAATTTCTCTGTTTTTGACTTGGCTGGTTTTATACGTTCTGCTGCAGTCCAAAAATGTTTTCTTTCTTCTTTGCTGAATTTCCAGGGTTTTTCTGTGTGTTTCTATCTACTATAGAAGCATAAAATTATGTCAAAAAGGCCTCTGCTAATAAAATTAGTCTGACTGCTTTTCTTTCTTCTTGTGAATTGAAACTAGCCTTTTGCTTAAAATGCACAATTTGGCAAGAAAGGGATTTATACTATAACTGTGCATTTGAGTGCAGGAACTGGTGGTCAGTACCCTCCCCCCTCACTTACAGGAAGTTAAGGTGCAAAAGCTGCGACTGCGATAGATGCATGTTTTCCAGGAGACCTTTTGCTTGCCGGAGTGTCTATGTTGTGTAATGCAGCTGTTTTTCAGGTGTGCCATTACTTCTGTCGACAGCACAGAACGAAAGCGGGGAGTCACCATTCAGGTCTGTTGGTCTCAGAATTACAGAGATGCGAAAGACCTTTGACACATGTCCACAACTGATGCTTTGGCTCTTCAAAAAACAGACAAGAAGGTGTGACTGAGGGGAGGGGAGGATGAATGTCTTTCAGGCCGGCTATGATGCTTCAAGGCCTTGTTGAAGCGTAGTTGTGGGATACTCCCCAGCATGCAGACCTGGAGCAAAGACCTCCTCTAAAAATTGTTTGCTGTCACCTGTGAAATTGCTGTAGGCTCCCACCATTGTAAAACTCCCTGGCCTCCTTCTCTTGCCTCTTTTTTCTGCTTTGCTCGTGAGCGTTATTTCAGCCACAGCGGAATAAGTAGGGTTTCGTCATGGGCTATGATGGAGGCAGGATGAGATGGCATCTAATTGTGACAGTGGGATTTGTTTCTTCTAGAGAGGCTTGGTTTTTCTCAAGTGCTGTGAAGATGCAGTGCATTTGATTCCTACATTTTACAGCTATAAAGGAATTAATAGCTCATTTAGTCTAACCTCCAAGGAGGTGTGATCTGGCCAAACCCAGTCCCCAGCATAGTACATATTTCTGCATTTTTGGTCTCTTCCTTGTAAGCCATTCGGAGAGATCAGGCTGCTGGCAGAGTTTGCTGAGAAGAGCCTGGGATTTGTCCCTGCTGTTTCTGGAGGCTGGCACTTCAGGTGACGTTACTTTGGGAGTGCCAATAGCCTGTGACGGGGAGTTGTGCAGATGTGTAGCAAAATGAGATGCCACGGTTGAATCTGGGGGGGAGGGCGCAGTTTGAAAGCACACTTTTGGATTAGGAAATCTTATTTGAATCAAGGGAGAGGAAAGAAACTTGTGTAAAATATTTTAGTGCAGTTTGAGTATGTTGGGACCTGCTAATAAATATCCAGCTTTTTTTTTTCTTTTCTTTTTTTTTTTTTAAATGGGAGACTTAATCCAAACCTGGCCAAGTTTAGAAAGCCATCGCTAGTGGGGCTGAGATGCAGGCGAGCTGTCGCATTATATTCTGAGGCTATGCATGCTTTCTGGCTAAGACAGGGGAAGGACTAAGATCTGGTAGGCCTTGGCTCTGTCACTGATTTTTCTTTGCGACTTCYACGATTTTTATTTTTATTGTATTGTATTTTATTTTATTTTGAGCCCTGCCCAAGCTGGGATCTTTGGACTGGTTCCATGGAAATGTCTCCCCAGCCCAGGAAGCTCTGAGGAGAGCAGAGCAGAGCAGAGACGCCTGAGCCGGCTGTGTTAGTGCTGTGCGTGCTGGTGTGTGACGCAGAAAAAGAGAGGCTGTGCCTCTGTGTGGGGGTGCCTCAGCTCAGGTCGACATGAGCTTGGAGATCCCCGTCTCTGCTTTGTGGGACAGGGCAAGCACGCCCCAAGAAGCCTCTTTGCCGCTACCTTCTGCAGCAAGAAGGGCAGCAGCGTGGCTGCTGCGGAAAATGCTAACGCTGCCATGGGTAGAGTCAGCACTTGTGCCCCAGCACCAAGATAGCTTCCTCTGAGCAGCTGACGTGATGCTGRATTTAGTTTGGGTCTTTGGATTGAGCTGCTCTCATCCTACCTGTTTGCTTGATGTTGCTAAGGTCTGGGCTCTCTGAGCCCAAGTTGTGCTAGGGATGGCCCAGCTCCAGCTTCTGCCTTCTTGTCACTAGCTCGCGTACCTTGCCCCTCCCCTCCTTCTCCTCTTACACTTTACAAAATAGTTTTTTTTACTTTAGCTCGTGTCTTGTTAAAGTCCCCCTCCCCCCCCCCTTTTTAACCACAGCCTCTGATATTCTCCCCCAACCCTTTGTTTTTCAGCTCAGCCTCTTGAACAGAAACTGCATTGTGTTTTCAACACTAATTTGTATTTCTTTTCTGTTGGTTGTGTTTCACTGCACTTCATTAAGTTTTAGAGTGAAACTTGAGCCTGATAAAATGATGTGAAGAACCTTGAAATGTGTCGTCCCTTTAGGATGGAAAAAAGTAACTGGAGTCTGTGGAGTTTCTACCTGTACAGTTCTTACGAATATTTTTTCCCCACTTTTTATAAGGAGCTTACATTTATGCAGCAGCTTTGATCTAAGTGCCATACAGAGTGCACAGAGATCTCTTCATCTGTCACTGAGGCATAGCGACTGCATAACAGTGCGCAGACACACTGCAAAATTGCTCAGGGCGGGAAGTATCGAGTGCTTCACCCAGTTTGATGTTGCAAGGGAACTGGAGGAAATGGAAGGCAGTTATTGTAGCTGGAAAGCAACCAGGGCACCTGCGCACCGAATGTACTGGAAAGGCCTTGGGGACATGAAAAAATTACTATATCCTCTCCAAAAATTTGTACCTTAATAGATGCAATCCTTTTCTCTAGCAATAGGCAGGGTCATTGCTTTGGTACCTCCCAGGAGGAAAAAATTGCCTCCTGTAGCACTACATGGCTGTTTGTGCATCTACGAAGGTTTTTGTACAATTGCATTTCATTCTGCCATGGTTGCAGTTTAATCCAAGGGTAGCAGTACTTGTCTGAAGATGCAGCGCAAACCTTTTCCAAACAGAACTCCTCTTTGTTTGTATTAGGTAAATTATGTCTTTCTCCCTCAAAAATAACAAGACCATTTCTCACTCCTTTTAATGACATCGTTCATTGAAAGCACTTGTAAAGCCCCTTGCAGAAAGCATGTTACGCAGTATCCACCCAGGCGCAAAAACAGTTTCACTTGCCTGCACCCCTTTTTCCCAGTCTTGTCTGGTGTGGAGCACAGTGGACACTTCTCAGCAGAGATGAACACACAATAGCATTCAGAGAATGAGAATAACCATATGCAGTGGCAAATGGGAATCATGATAAGCAGAATGTAGTTGTGTACCCTGTGGAATTTGAAACTTATCCAAATACTCTTATTCAGATCATCAAATCTGGTTAAACTTTTTAAAGGCAAATAAATAACTGTTTCAATAATCTGATTTTTTTTTTGTTTAATTGCTCTAAATCAGTAAGGAAGAAAATAAAGAGGGTGATTTTAAGGGGAGGAATGCAAGACTGACTCATGTCCTTGAGCCAGGAAGTCTCCATAACTTGTGAAGAAGTTATCTCCAGGAAGAAGTTGCATTAGCCATAGTAGTCTGAAGGAGGAGATGCTCTCCAGCTGATTGTAGAGTCTTTGTTTGCGGACCTTATTCTGGATGTTGTGCAGTATCACGAGAAAATGCAGCCTCCCTCTGCCACCCTGGAAGTGGCACATCGTTAGAGCTCTCTTGGCAATCACCTGTAACATCTTTTTCTTTCAAGTGTGCGTGCAAAACCGGCATTGGCTCTGAGTCCTCTCACCATGCAGAATCGGGAACAAGAACATTCAGCCTGGGCTCACTGAGCTTCATGCTGAAGTCATATTGCCAGCCATACATCACATGCCCTAAGTGGAAGCTCTGGCATTCAGCTTGGTTCGCAGTTAGGTATGACAGTGGCAGTGCTGCATCACAGAACAGGCCTGGCTAGGCAAAAAGCTAGGTTTTGGAGTCATCTAGTGTCATGAGCCTTGCAGCCGTTGCTGACTCGTGCCTCCTTCCCCACCAGGGTTCCTGCGCTATCCCTGGGCCCAGCACAGAGCTGCTGTGTCACATGTTGTCTAACCCAGAGCAGAAGCTGCGCTCAAACCGCTGACAAAAGCTGTATATGGTTCAGGAGTGACAGCATGGCTACCCTTCCCCTAGAAAGTACCAGATACTGAAATGTAATATTGAGTAAATCTTCAGATTGCTGTAACTCTTGCTAAAAATTCAAGCAGAAACCATTTTTGTAATGTGTTGAAAAATTTTGGATAGCTTTCAAAATTATACTTGCTCTGGATTTCAGCTGAGCCCAGATGAGACCTTCTTTTCCTTATTTTGCAGACTCTTGAAGTTGCAGTCCTATTTAGCCTGTCTGGCAGACTTCTAGGAGAGCTCTCTGAGCTGGAGTAAACCTTTGAACCTCTTGAGGTTCCTCATCACAACAACTAAGTCCTAATAGCAAAATTTCATCAAATGAAGCTGAATGAGTGAGCTGACCAGTAGGAATCATGTCAGCATTTCCATTGTGAAATCTCATGTCTGAGGTTTTCAAAAGTCAGCTGTAAAAAAGATCACTCCAGGCTGAAATTTAGCAAACAGGATTTCAGACCTCAAACTGGAACAGTATCATTTGCGGGTTACGGTATTTTTCTCAATGACTTAAGCAAATATATTTGTTTCATGAGTATTTTCTGCTTTCCGCCCCCTCCTTGGCTAGCCCTGCAATAGCCTGCCTAGGATCTAAAAGTGAAGGTGGGCTTTTCCTCCTTCTGCATCATTCACAGCCATAAGATTCAGAGCCAAATCTCAGTTGATGATTTTGCTGATGATAATGACAAAGTAATGACAAAAGAGATTTCAGCTTTCTTAATTCATCTGTACTGAATTTCCATTGCTGGTATCACTGCTATCTTGTTTATATCTGTGAAGTCAACAGAAATAATCTGTAGACGCACAGAAAGTGCATTGTAGCTGCAGGGGACTAATTCTTGAGGCACTGTTTTTTTGTCATTACTGCTGGGAGATATTTTACCCTCTGAAACCCTGCTTTTCTGTGGATCCTGACTAAACTGCCGTTTCGCATTGAAGCATGTTTTTAAAAGAATGGAATTTTCCAGCTATTCCTTCGTCAACAGTCAGTTCTGGATTTGAATTCTCTCAGCCTTCTTGGGAAATTCAGTTGAAAGTTTGGGTTCTTCTGGTGTACAGTAGGGAAGCAGATTTCTGAATTCTGCTCTCACCTGAAGTCCAGGAAGGGAACATGCAGTGCAAAGAGTGACACTTCATAACTTTCTAGGCCAGACTAAAACTTGCAGCTTGATCCAGGGTCTTCTCATGTGGGTGGCATGGGCTGTTGTTAGCCTTAGAGCTAGACACCCTGGATCTGGCTGTGAAGAGACGCTGCAGTAAAGAGTTCTCTCCATATGAAAATGAGTATTCATTGAAAATGAAWCTTGCCTCTTCCCTGTGATAGGAGAGCAGTTCTTTCCCATGTTTACTTCAGCTACTGTGTATGTTTCAGAAATCAGAGTTACACTGAATAAAAAGACACCGTTTTTAGATCATACTGTTGCTTTAAATTAGAATTAGCTGGGCTGGGACAGAGATTTCCTTTTGTCCGTGGAAGTGTGAAATCATTTCTGTGGTTCTGAAAAAGCAAGAGGCTTAAAAGGCTGCATGAACAATAGGCAGTGGGGCACACGCACTTTCATAGGAATGCGTGGCTCCCCGTGTAGTGCACTTCTCCCTACCACTATATTTAATAGGAACTTTTATGACATCGATGCATATCATAATTGAACATTGTCATTACGTTACATATTTACCCTAATTATGTAATTAGGTATAATTGTGCTAATTGGGTAAAGACATAATTGACTAAAATCACTATAAAACAAACATGGGGATTCATACCACCAAAAGAAAGTCTATTAAGACCCTACTGCTATGCATCTAACTTGCTCTCCTCCTGAAAGAAGAACTTTTGTAGCACACAGTTAATTACGAAATACCCAGGCATTGATAGATGTAGTGAAGGTGCTGAGGTGGYTGTAATTAGATGACTTTTGTTTTAATATTTGATCTCGATTGCTAAAATTAATTCCTAATATCAGTAATAGCAGCAGATACTCTAATTGACAGTGACTAGATGCATGACACCTTTTCTGCTTGAAATTATAGTTCCTCTGGGATGCAAATATACTTTCATCTCTCCAAGCTTCATCTGAGCTTAAAGTAGTGGAAACAAAATATCTGTAATTCTGATGCAGASATCTCATAGGTGGGGGAAACTTACCCGGACAACCTGTGTAGCGAGCTGCAGCGCTATCTGCAGATTGACCGGAGGGTGAGTTAAGTATCCAACCCTAGGACAGAAACTGTTTAGAAGATACTGCATGTTAAAGTCTCTTTACATAGCTCACTAAAGGAGCTCTGAAGTGGGCATAGGTAACATACAGGTCCACATAAAGGCCTGTTTAATACCATCACATTTGTTAAAAGGCCTTTGGTGTATGTGGTAACTCTGGCCAGAATATTTCCTCGGTGAGGACTTTGTCCCCAGGACTTAGAGCAGGTCCAAGTCCTTCCGGTGGAAGCTCGTGTGTTAAGCGGGGCTCAGCTCCCCTCCTTGATACAGTGCCGGGGGAGGGAGCGGGAATGCTCTTTGAATAAGTGCCAGCACCGAGCTGACAGCTCAGGGGTTTGTAAGTGTGGCAATGAAGAGGAAGCTGAAATTGCGATGCAAGAGTGGCAAGGAGAGGTGGAGAGTCAGGAACAAAACATTCACGATGACATTTGCCAACCTGAAAAAAATTTAGGTTATTTAGGCCCAAGTTGAGAATATTAATCACAAGGAATTTTCTATCATTATATGTGTGTGAAAGGACTTTTACTGAGTTAAGAATACAAATGAAACAAAACACTTTTTCTCCCCCTTCTATTTGAGAACAAATTCTTGGAGTATTATTTACTCAGTTCTGCTTATAGCTACCTGGTCTGGGAGGCATGCCTGTGTTAGTGCAATGGCGAAATTAACAGTGCTTTACTTAATTAAACTGAACATATACAGATAATCATTTGTAATTCTTTTGAATTATATGATGTGTAACATCGGTGGGAAAACTCAGATACAGAATAGTACTTGCAAAAATAAATTTCAGAAAAAATGAGTAGCCCAGCCATGTGATATTGAAATGGCTTTGTGTATAAATATGCTGTATTAGCTGCAGAGTACGGAATAGGGAGGACATTTCTGAAAGTCTGAAGGGTTGTTTTGTCTTCTAGGTCTTCACATAGTTTAGTGGGATTTGAGCCACACAGAATCAGCACAGGTTCATTGAATTCCATGGAGCTACATTGGTTACATCCCTGGATTTCCTGTCTGAGAACAGATGCTCAGTGCAATGATGGTGTTGCATCAAGAACTGGGATAGTTGCAGACTGTAGAAAAGCCCCAGGTCAGAGTGCAGGGCCAGAGAGCCTTGGTTTTCTGATCCAACTTCGTGATTGGATCACTGTTCTAATTAGCAAAATGGTTAACAGTGACTCTGTTGTGATGGTACTGTACTGTGCTGTTAACTAAAATAAAATGTTGCCTTTCCATAGCGCCTATCAGGTCAAAGTAAGCTTTCCTGAATAAGGAGTCGTTACAAAATCTGCTGATATTATCAACATCACGTACATTTAAACCTTGTAGAAAGATTGCTCTCCCCCCCCCCCAAACATTCTTCCACTGTTGCAAGCTGAATTCTGAAGAGTGGCATTATTTCTCATGCTCTTCCTTTATTTCTAAACAGGCTTTGAATGTAAAGGTGGGGCACTGGCTTTTTCATAATCAGCAATGTCACTTTATCCTAAGAAAATACAGACAACCAAGATGCCATCTATTCAGCACAGCTTGGTATTCATAGGGTTTGAGTCCCTTGTAATCCCCTTCCAGCATGGAGCTGCTATGCCAGAGGGTGCATTCACCTGAGAGGCGGGATCTCAGGACTGATTCAGTTTCACTAGCGTATTTTAAGATGCTAATCCCTGTTTGTAAGCCATAATAAATAGGCAGCCTACTGCTTTAAGTAATACCTTGGTGGGTAATAGGAATGAGTCACAATGATAACATCCTGGTTGTTGGACTGTGAGCTAATACAAGTAAAAAGTGTCATGTGCTCCCTGTTAAGGGGACATCATTTTATTCTGACTGCTCATAGAGGCTCAGTATTCCACTTAAAAATCATCTTAACAAGGGATTGGTGCAAGGGTAAAATTTACTTCAAACTTTCTACTCTTTTTGCAGTTCTCCTAATCCCACTTCTCCAATCATCCTTTAAACATTCAGGAGCCAAGAGGCGTGTTCAGAGGTCAGTGTTGTAAGTGTTCAAAAGGGAAGAGATATGTTAGGACAGCTTTCATTCTAAACCTTCTTTAAGCACTCTAAAAAACATACGTATTTGTTCTGTGCTGTAGTGCAGATGCATCTGCTGTGGATGGGAAGAAGCATTTTTTTTTTGGCCAGGGACAAAATTCCTTCTTGTATGAAAAGTGACCATGATCTTGTTTATACCCAGCAGTAATAACCATGGCTTATTGTGTTTCATCTGTTAACATATGCAGTGTGGGGAGCTTTGGTGTCTTTTCACCGGCAAAGCATTTATTGCTTCTAAATTAGTGCTATGAGAACGTTGAGGGTTTTTTTTTTTAACTAGAAACCCTGACATTATGTCGGCTGTGAAATGGTGGGTAGCTTTCAGCATTTTTGACTGCATGCATCCAGGTTGAGGTAGTAGGTTGTATAGTTTAGAATTACACCAAGGGAGATAACTGTACAACCTCCTAGCTTTCCTTGGGTCTTGCACAAAACGGCGTGATGAGCGACCATAATTCCTCAGCAATGTTTGCTCTGGACACATGGAACAGAAAAGAGCAGGTAAGATGCAGTTGGAAAACCTTTTCTTGTCTTCTGCCTCTCTAGAACTTCAGAAATGTTCATTCTCTCAGCATTTTTTACTTATTGGTGCTATATCATTGAGTGTTTAGCAAATTCAGTGGACTAGTAATGCTTGTCTTCCTTTATTAGCATTTGAGCAGCGCAATGTGTAACATTCCTAAAAAGCACCATGGCAACATATCAGTGTTATTGCCTTCGCGGTCAGCAATCAGAAGTCTCCAAAGGTAACATGAAAAACACCCGGTATTGTAACTGTTACTGAGATACATAAGTGGCTTTCCCTTTCCTCTAGTCTTTGACTGTGGTCTAGGAGTTAAACAGTGCGGTAGCCAGTAGCAGAATGAGACCTGGCATACTCACTGCCTCTCAGGAAGGGTAGAGGCTAGTACTGATGCTTCCAGGTAAAGCCTGTAAAGGTTCTTGTACGAGTACCAAAATCTACATAAGTCTTCATGAAAGCTGTTCTTAGGGAATATACATTAGTGATTATAGTTGGCTAAAATGGCAGTTCTTAAGCTTTTTCCAGGCTTGTACAGTTCAGCTGGGTGTTTGAAGGGCTGATGTCTCTGGGCACATCCAGTAGAGGTGATTTGCTTCTCCCTTGCAGCGGTTTTGATTAAGGAGCCGTGCAGCTGCCTCTGAATTGGTTAGGGGGACTGTGTGGAGAATGGGCACGTACTGAGAACGCATGTGCTCATGACAGCAATGAAAGGCAGGTCTTTGTCTTTACCTATGGGCTGGCAGGCTTACCTCTGCAGTTCTTCTGGGCTTATAGGCTAGAGATGATGTTTCTAAGGTATCTTAGGGGCCTAAAATGCAGGAAAGATGCCTAAATTCCTAGCTGCTAGTGAAATCTACGGTTCTATTTGCCTAAATACCTGGGGACTAAAAAAATTCCAGCCAATATCTGGTAATGTTTGCACACAGGAATCAAGATCTCTCTGTCGGCAGTGTTCAGGGTTCGGGTCCCCTGACAGCCTGGGTGAAGATGGTTGCCCTAACGCTTAGTCAGGGCCCAGAACGCATGCTCTGCTGCATCTTCCGACTCTATGGCTAGTCCTGGCCATGGATTGGTGAATTCCCAGAAATGACACGGGGCTTGTTCACTAGTGGGCAAACTTGATAAGTCACTGAATAAAAGCAAGGGGTAGGTACAATTGTTTGCGCTTTGTTAGGCTAATCTAAAAGTGTGAAAATGATAGCAATGTTTCAAGGTATCTAAATAACCCAGAAAAATATTTCTTTGTTAAAATGGCACTTGAAAGCTATAAAATCTGCATACCCTTGTTTATTGAATACAGAGAGAAGCTGTTGAGTGTTATCCAGTGCTCAAGTATTAGTGATTCAAAGAGTGGATTAGTGGGGTTTTATTCTATTTTGTTTTCGAAGAGGTTACAGATACGGCTACCGTGTTTTATAACTCTGCAGTTCCTTAGGACAAGGCAAGAATCAGGGCTAACACAACATCGCTTCTGTGTTTCATGAAGGCATATGCATTAAACATATGCAGCTAGTTAAGAAAGAGGAATATTTCTGACATATTTTAGGCAGTACCTTATTCTCCCCCCCCCCCGTAAATCTTTTTGCAGATAGAAGTGCAAATTTTCAGCTGATGTAAATCCACAAGCTGCATTGACTCACTTCTAATGCAGAGCTATTCCATAAGGGTTCATTCTTTACCTGTTAGGTATTCGTGTAGGAACACCTTTGCAAATGGCTGATAATTGCTCCCAAATAAGAACATTCTGTTTTTCTTTTTGGTGGTAACATTTTAGACCTGCTTTGTGCAGGTATTAAAGAACTTCTCAAGGTTCCAAAATAATAGTTATTTGTACTATCACGCACATCTGTTGCTATAAAACTTAACTTTATGTGCCAGATGGATATGCAAATCAAGTGATCTATCTTTCTCCAAAGAACAAGGAGTAATAATTAAACAGGAGAATGGTCAGTGGTACATGGAAGTTGACAATAAGCATAATTCAATGTGCATATTTTTCTTCTGAACAAAATAGCATTCCAGCTCTCCCCCTGATGAGAGGAATGTATTGTCAATTAATTAGACTTCCGTCATATGTCCTCGGATGCCCTTCTATCATATGCCTTCCATATGTCCTTATGTCATATGCCTTCCATATGCCCTCTATGTAATTAAGCTTCTATCATATGGCTTCTATCATATGCCATTTAAATAAATTTCCAGGAGAATATGGCAGTGTTACAATTGTGGACCTCTCGCAATGAGTAAAGGAACAACTCATGAGCTGTAGATTAAAAGAGGATGAAGCAAAAGGAAGGTGGTTAGCCCTGAGCAGTCCCTTTAATTGCCAGTTTTGTTTCTTTCGGCCTGGGCAATGAATAAATAAGAGTCTTGTTTTTAATTCTCTTCCATTACTAGTTCATTCCCAATTTTTATTCAATAAACCTGTGAATAGTAGGTTATATAATAACTGTTTTTAAGAGAACATGTCCATTGGAACATAAAATGAAAAATTTACAACCCACCTTCCAGAAAATTGTTTGTCCTACAATAATAAAATCTAAACTTTGATCTCATTTTTGTCCCTTTAAGTCTATAATATAAAGTGAAATACCAGAAATATCATGGTGAGAGAACTAATGAAAACTAGATGGTGTGCTTTATTTGGACAGACGTCCCTGTTTTCTCTTACGGGCAGTGGGTGCAAATAGTACTGTGCTTTTCTTGGCATGGTGATTGCTAGGTAGATAGTGTCCTAATATACAAGACTATATAGTGAAATAGATTCCAAATTTACCACGGCTTATTAAGGATAAAGACCAAAAATCAGCACTGATGCTTATATATGTAATGAAGAAAACTGCAAACATCCAAAGAATGATGAGATCTTGAAATGGTTTCCAATGAAGAGACAGCCAGTGTGCTCACTTGCTTTGTGTACACTTGTATATCTCTCTTTCCCTCTCTCTTTCCAACAGCTTTTGAGCCCATTTTCTAATTGCAGTCAAATTTGAGAGAGGAGCAGTGGCTTCCGAGATTATTATGCTCCGGCAAGCTTTATAGAAATTGGCTGACAGGCAGAGGGATCAGTGATTTGAACATTCACAATTTCCTCTTAATATTTTTTGATTTTGGCTGATTTCTGCAGTGAAGCACAGCACCTTTTGTGATATGGCTAAAGTGCAGTCGGGAGGAGGGTTGAAAGGACAAAGAAAACATAAAATTTAGTAATATGTGCTGAGATGTCTAGGTCCAGACTGCAAAATGGAGAGCTGTTTGTAGCATATACCAGTTTACCTGGATTAACTGGATTGAATGAAGTAATGAGAACAGTTCAGACAAATTTTCACTGGCTAGTAACCAGCATGTCCCTGGAGACTTTGTGCTCTGGTTGCTAGAACATGCTAAAACCCATATCATCATGACTTCACTGCTATTTTTATATGCTCTGCCTAGATTAAATTAAAATTTACCAAGCAATAGTCCTATATTTTGCAGTGTAGACATACTGTTAGTCACTATTTGTAGCAAAGATACGTTCGTCAAAGGTGACATGTCCTATTTTGGTTTAGTCTTTTTATTTTCAATTCACTTCTCATTTATAAAACACACAAAAAAAAAATCTCCAGGCCATATGAAGGCTCTAGGCTATTATTGAATTTATTTTGAAGATTCATGTTGTGATACTGCACCATCATTAGAGCTCTCTGGTGCCACAGTTGTTAAGTGCATAGTAATTGAAGTCTTTAAGCCTCTTACAGTTTAGTAGTTCTTCTTGACAAATGTGTTGTAGTGGTATTGGAAGAGATAGGGTTAAAGTGCTGGATTCACTAGTAATTTGGTTTTTTTGGGGGGTTTGCTGGACAGTGAGAAAATACTTGAAATRGTGCACTATTGCAAATTTTCTTCTGCTTCTGTGTTTTCACATGTCTGTGATACTTGTGAAGGGTGCCAACTTAACAGTCCTGAAGGAGGAGGAACTCGGCTTATCCACAGAACTGGTACCTGATGGCTTGCAACCCGGTAAGCTGCTTTCCAGCCGGTCCGTCTGGTCGCTTCACAGCTATCCTTGGGGGCCGACCTGTGGTGGGGAGAATGCGGAGGCAAGGGCTGGTTTCTGGGACCCGAATGCTGGTCTCTTAGAAGGTAGACTAAAGCTCAGAAAACTTTCACCATCAGAGGGATTTTTTTCTCTTCTTTTTAAACAATGCCTTTCATCTGTTTCCACACCCAGCTGAAACTATGCTGCAACACTTCTGCTGCTAAATCAGATGCATTAAGTACAGCCAAATTTGTACATAAAAGTTTTGTAAGAACTGGGATGAAATAGAATGGAATGCCAGAATGACTCATTGTTTAATGAATAAGGCCCTAAGTGTTCTATTGATGCCATTTATAAATCTGTATAAAATGTATAGAATTCATGTCATAACTGGAATTCCAAGCACAGCAACCTTGTGAGCTAAATTATGATGATGATAGGGTACTGCACAAATTAATATGAATTCTAACACGCTTCTGCTTGAAAGCTGCTCAGACAGTTAAAAATAAGACAATTTCATTACACGGATTCAAAGCCCAGGCCTCAGAAATGCTGCTACTCTCTCCTTTTGAAGTTGTAAATTACTGAAGAAGGAAGTTCTTTTTGTGCATGTTGAAATCAAAAAGTGTAACCTATAGGGGAAAAGGCTGTCCTTTCAATTAGATGTAGATATTGATCACAATGTGCAATGTAATTGGAAAATAAAAAAATTAGCTRGTGTAGCCAGCTCAATATCCAGATGCTCATCTATTTGAAATGAACAGTCTGAGGCAGAGTAGAGTTTTGAACCTGCATCTTTCTTCCACCAATTTTTTTCTTTTCGTTCTTACTTTTCCCCTTCTCATAGCTTGGTGGCTTAGATATGAAGCCAGGTGAAGTGTAATGTTTCCAGTGTGAGTTTTTCTGGTAAGTTGCTATATCCATTCAGAGTTCAGTCAGAGGCAGACTCCTACATGCATGGTGTCGGGCTAGCAGGATTTAACCTTCTGACAGAAGCTTCCAGTCTAACCTGGAACAGAAAGGAAATCTGAGGTTTGGAGATGTCCCATAGCAGGGGAAGATCCAAAATGTTTTATTTGGGAAAACAAAACATCTTGCATTTACTTTTTTATTAAATGAGCCAAAACTTCTGGTTGCCCTGACTCCACTGATGCTCCAGGCAGCCCCAGTTGCATATATTTGGATTTATATATGCAAAATATAAAGTGTGTTCTCCCTGAGCAAATCATCTTTTACATGCTATAGGGTGAAATTAGCCTCTTTTGTGCAATGTCATGGCCCTGTTTCATGGTTAAATAAGTTCAAGAATCAGGTTTCTGGGGCGACTATGGAAAGAGATTGAAATTCAGTGTTCTGTGTTATATGCAGTGGCTCCTGATACTGCCCCCTTCTCTTGCTGCTTCCTTCCCAAATCCATAGGAAAAAAAAAACAGGAAAATTTCTCTCCAGTTAGATGCTCCAGGATCGTCTGAGGTGTACCGCCACTAGCTAGAAATATTCYAGGCAGTTTCTTTTCTTAAAAACAGGAGGGGAGCTGCTGCTGAGGCTGAAGCCACTTATCTGTGGGGAAAGAGCCATCAGACTGCAGGTGGGGCCCTTGGGGTGGCTGCAAGCTCCCTGCTGGAGCCACTCACAGGGTCCTGCCAGCCACCTCATGTACCACCACCTTTTTTTTTCCTTTTTTCTTTTTTTTTTAAGAAAAAAGCCTGCCTTATTCAGGAACACTTCTAAGAGCAGTGTAGATGTAGCCAATATAGAGTCCTTGGTTTCCATCCTCCATCTRCATTCCTGTAGGATCCTGCATTGAGGTAACCAGACTGCTGCGTTGTTCCACCGAGGAGCAAATATTGCAGGGCAGGGTTTTCCCACTGCCCTCGCAGGCCATCGAGGATAAATCCAGTTCAAATGTGAGTCAGCGTGCTGCCATTACTCTTTCCACCTTTTGCCAAGGTCTGATGACAAGACTGATTTCTCTAAAGCTTGTCTTTGTTACAGGTGTGACACATACTGCTCATAGGGTTTCATTATGGCTTTCATAATGTATTAACAAAATGTCAGGATCAAGTCATTTATAATTAACAGTGACGTGTAAATGTCATGTCTAACAATTGTAGTGTGAGAGTATTTTTGTGAATGGGCCATTTTTTACACATGCAAATGACAATGTCCAAAAAAGCCATAACCAGTCAGGCAAATGCTGAAAAGCAGATTTTCTTCTTCAATTTTTTACTCACTTAATCCTTGATAGGGAATTAGAGCTGCTTGCTTGCTGTTCCTAGAGCCATTAGAGGCATTTTAAAGATACAAAGCTCAAGCCGAGTGGGAAGCTTTTATGAACATTTCAGGGTTTGATTCTGTTATAAATGCTGAGGGGATAAACCACTGCACTGTACTAATGTGAAGCTCATGTGGGCGCAGTCTATGTTTTTGGACCCCAAGCCTGTAAGTTATGCAGAGTAGGGGCTGTACTATCAAATCTGAGGAGAGGAAGAGTGCCTCGAAAAGGTGCCATCAAAATTGTCCCAGGCATGGAGATATCTGAAACTGCTAGACCAGAACCATTTCCATTACAAAGGAAAAAGAAATTCAGGATGTGATTAAAAAAAACAATGAGGAGTTAGAGAAATTCTCATGGTCTCACAAAGCAGATACAAGGGGACATGCAATTGAAATGGTGACAAATAGAAAGTGTTTTAAAAGGCAGCTCTTTCTTACCAGTATTTAATTAAAAAAAWGAAACTAACTGCCTTTGGAAGTTACTGGGACCAAGAACTTTGCAGGTCGAGAACAGATTAGATACTTATGTTTTTAATAACCATACATAGAATTATGGTAGTCCACGCTAATAACTTTAGAGCACAGTTTAGACTTTCATATTTCAAGGTTTAGGATGCAGTGCAGCTATTCAAGACATGGGAAGAACCAGTGGGAAGGACAGCTCTCAGCTGCCTGTGGTTGCATTCCTACAGTATTGTGCAAAGCAGCTAACACTTGCCGCTCTTGGAGAAGATATATTAGAGAAGGCTGGATTCTGATCCAGTGTGTATCTGTGTCTTGCAAAGGATTAAGCACTTARTTTGCCACTGACATGTGAAAGTGAAGGGAAGATAAAAGTTTTGCCTTCACTTGGGCTCACATACTGAATAACTATGATACAGCAGTATCAGTAGTAATTGTCCAATGCCATGGTCCATCTCCAGTTCCTTGCAGTTGTTGTGTGAGATGCGGAAGGATTGCACGACCACTGTACAGAAAGGAAAGCAGAGGGCGATCAAGTGATTTATCCAAAGTCAGGCAGCATAGCATTGGAGGGGCTGGGAGTAAAAGCCGGGCCAGCTGGATTGCAGGTCTGCATGTAAACATCATACTTATGTTGTGACCTTTTCCTTCTTTGTTAAATGAGTTACTAGGAAGCCTGGTATTATCAGAAGTAATAAAACCTCCAGAAACAGTGAAAAGAGTTGCACCTGGTTCTGATTTCCCACCCGCTTCTCAGCCTGAGGTTAGAGCTGGTCTTCACCATGCAAGAGCATGTCGTACAGATATGCTCAAGCTATCGGTGGCTGCTCCAGGGCTTGCTGAGCTCAGGTGCAGCGTGGCACTAGCACAGCCCTGCTGCCTGTGGGCCTGAGCTGGCTCTTCCACATGGTACCGGCCAGAGATCTGTGGCTGCAGCAGCTCACGCTGGTGCTAGGCTTGGGGCCACTGCAGTCAGTCCCATGGAGAGTGTAGACAGACCCTCTGTATCCCTTGGCTTTAATGAGATTTAAGTAATTGTTGTAAATGGAAGGTCAAACCCATTCCCGGATCAATGCCACTGATGTGGGCGTATTTTAAAGTTTGTTTTTCTTGTGTTTGAAGTGTCCATTCATCTCTTCTGACAAGGAATAGCCATTGTGGCCTCAGAGAGTGGTTTGCAATAGTACCGTTTGCAGTCTGTCAAATGCCACAGCTTCCCCTGGCTTTCCATTTCCTTTCATAAATGAGGTTGTTAGCTTAGAGGATAGGATTTTAAAGAAGAATGAGGAAAATAACAGCATGGACCTGGGAAGGGAAGAAGTGAAGACACGGTTGTTCTCTGCTGCAGAAATCTTGTGGTTTGACTTGATTTTGGAAATTGCCCTTCTGATAACTTTTGCAATATGAAAGGAGTACTTATTTTATAGGGGCCCTAAGATATTTTAGTTGTGTTTCCCTTTATTTGTGTATGAGAATAGCTATTGAATGAGAAATTAAACAACGTCAGACTTGCTGGAAAAAAGTGAAATCGATGTATACTGCTTACTACGTTGGTAATGATGTCGTTAGACTGCTAAATCGTTTCTGTTTCTAGGGTTCTAGGATATAAGTCATCAGTCAGGAAGCTATAACCATAGTGCTGTAATAAATCCATGATGGCCCTGTGTTAGTAGCTGCATTTCATAAAGTGACTACTCAGGACTTTGCATCAGAATTAGAGAACTGTATTCTCTTCCTCCTTCAATAAAAGAGGCTGGAGAATATCCAAACTCTGCTGAGGGAATTATTAGTGTGACAGGTCCTATGACACTCTGTTTTGTTTATTATCCAATAGAGGAGCAATTTTAAATTGCAAAATATATATCTGCAATCCCATTACAAGCTGCATGCAGCCCCTCAGGAGGTACTCACACCAGCTCACTGCTGTGCATTTTAGAAGAAGGAAAGAGGACCTCATAAGACAGTGTGTCTTGGTGCTGACTAATATTTTATATATATGTTCACATATATGTTTCATATTTCTGAATTCTCAATTACATTACATTAAGATATATAAATATATAATTGCATATAGATATTTTAGGAGATATGGCAAGGGTATCTTTATGAATATACTTCTGATAATTGCATTAAGTTGTACTTTAGCTGTGTCACCTCAGACACTGTTATGGATTATTTTCCTAATTACAGCAACCAATGCGAACCTTGTCCTTAGAGAACTTTTTCTTGAGCCCAGGGGACACTTATGAATTGGAGAGAACCGAGGTAGTGAAATACTCACAGTTTTTGCTGTTTTGTCTAGATCTGTGCATTCGCTGGTGAAGCTAAAGTGAGGAGTAATTGGTTTTTGGAGACTTTGCATTTTTTATGTCATGTAGCCTCAGTTGTCAGATGCCTGTGAAGTACAGAATTGCAAACCTGTCATGACTAGTGAGCTGAAGAGCTAGAAAAGGTTATGTGGAGTAAAGAGGAATGCATGATAACTTCAAGACTAGTGGGATGCAAGGTCCCCTTTCTGTGAAAGCGTAGCAAACAGTCTGTGCGCAGAGAGTCAGTCCTGCACCAAAACTGAGTCAAGAGGGGCTGAAGAGCACCTAGAATTGGTGCAATCGTGCATGAACACAAAAATGTGGGGGTGCTGCGGGGGCAGTTCTGTCAGCTCTGGGTAACAAACTTTCAATCCATATTGAAGTCAAGGGTTAAACATCTAATCCATAAATTAGTGCTAGGAATTAAGGATGATACTTGACATCTGAAATCACAGGGAGGCTTTTTCTGTGTAATAAAAAAGCCTCTTCAAATTATTTAAAGCATGCTTCTCTTGCATTTTAAAACCGGGAAGAAGCTGTGCAAGTCAGATGGGCCAATTTCTGCTCTTGGTTAGTAATAACTTAGTTCACGCAAATGACAGCAGGATTTTTCTCTGTTTCCTACCATGATTTTGAAAGGAGTTGTATCCTGTTTTAGACTGGGGGGAAAAAAAAAAAAAAGCAGCTTCCATTTGCCATTTAGTGGATCCTGTTCTAAATCCCAGTTGTAGAATCATGTCATTGGTCATTTTGAAGCCTTGATTAAGTTAGCTTACAGACAAGCTCTAAGCAATAGGACTCAAGCATATCTTTAAAAGCATAGYTCAAGCAGTGCCTTGAGACCCATAGAAGTAGCGAATTCTGATATAATGGTTGAAATTTTTGTTTGCTTCTACTCGTGTAACACAGGCCTGAAACCTAAACGATAATTTGTTAGAGCACCAATGATGAGGAAATAACTCTCCTTCATCTGGGTATCTGAGGCAGAGTTTTAGCAACTCCGAACAGGACAGAATTCCCGTGGGAAATTCCAGGTTCATAAAGCAGCCCCCCTACTTTTTGTGAAGCCCTTGGTCTGCCTGAAGCCACATTATGTATTAATGTAGGCTTTGCATTATATATTAGCGCAGATTTGTCCTCAGATACCCTACTGTGGAGAAGGCCATTTTAAAATTTTTAATAGGGCGTTAGAGCAATTTGCCTGTGATTTAGTTTTAAGTGGGCAAGGATAGTGGTGACAAACAAAGCTGGGAGGCCCTAAAATTCTTTGAATATTCCATGTTTTCCTGGAACCGTTGGGAAAAGGCTSCCAGAAAGGTCTTGGCAGGTTTTCGAGGTGGCTGGCCAAGTCTGAAGCAAATGTGGATAGTTAATAGGCTAATGCAGTTCCCCTTCCAAGGCCATACGTATATAACATACGTTTTTATTTAAGAAATCTCACCGCATGGAGGAGCAAATGTAGTGTTAATATATCTTCCTGTAAGAAAACAGCAAGGGAAAAAACACTGTCATCTTATAAAGACAAAATAGGTGATCTTTTGYCCTTTACTTTTAGGGACTTGAATTGTCATTTTAAGAAGAGAGGAGGTAGGAAATAAAATCAGTAGACAGGCAGTGACTTTCCCGTGAGGGCCCCGTATTAAGCAGGAGTAGCTTATGTAGCAGTAGTTGGAGTCTAAGAAAAAGGCAAAGTTGTTCAAAGAGTGGATTTCCATTGCTAGATTGACTTTTTAGTGTTACCATGCAAGTATTAAAAAATGGCAATTAAACAGCAATGTGATCAAATAATGACCTGGGACCAGCTGCTGCAAGTGGTTCCTTGTGGACGGTCCCTTATAGCAGCCTGAAGCAGGAGGCCTCCTATGCCGAGCAGGGCGTAAGGCTTAGGCACCGCTGATGAAGCGTCTCAGGTGCAAGCAGGCTTGCAAGGGCTTTCTGTGTGGATCAGGGCAGAACCGTGGTTCTCCACAGTCGCAGACACCCAGGGAATAGGTGTTCGCTGGTGTGACTGGCGCGTGTTTTTCCTGGGAAACAGCCGTTCCGATTCCTCTCAAACATCAGGTGACTTAGCTTTGTAATTTTAAAATCCTCTCCAGTGTTAGGGATTCTTGTTCATATCAACTCGTGGGGCCTGACTTGTTTTATTATTAATGGAGAGAAGACTGTGCGCAGCCTCTAGTATTATAGCAGGACATCTTTTTTTTTGATTAAGCCGTTGGTGCAGACTCTGAAATTCTGCTACAGACACCTTTGTGGGATCTCGGATAAGTCACTTATTTTTCTTTGTTTTTATTTACTGTCTGTAAGATAGAGGTCCTCATTCCTCCTAAGGAGTATTTCCAAGACAAATGTACTGATCATACAGACACAGTCATGTTGCATGGCATTTGGAACTGTGACTGAGCTTACAATGTATATGAAGATATGTTTCATATGGACTAACTCCATGCTGTCCTACGCATTCATTAGATGTACAGAGTAAAACTGATGGTATTTATAATCTAATATGGCTTTTATAAGAACAAAATCAACCTGAAAAGGATATTATTACACTTCAAAAGTTCAATTTAAAGAATGTAATTTATTATCATAATAAGTTAATTCAAGTAATCTGATATTCAGATTGCTGCATTTGTTTTCTTCATTTTCTATCCCATGAAAATGTTATGCTGTCACTTTATATCAACTAAATTTAAGCGTTGGGTGTAATAGAGCTTGCACTGCAACGTTAAGTGATGCAGAAGTATAGACTGGCACCAGGAACGGGGAGACTGGCTGCTGCGCTTGCATGCCGCTGCTGTTTCTGGCACGCAGAGCCTGAGCAGTGTCTCGTGGGCCAAATGCAAGTCCTCAGAGGTTGCCACGTCTTCCTCGCACGCTGGCATTCGTGCTCTCTGTCATGTGCCTTTCGATATGTGGCTTTCTAATTTTTAAAAGGCTCTAGGCACCAGTGAAGTAACTGAAAACAACTTACTGGGTATTAAGACCTCTGTGACCAGTTTCGCAAGATGTAAGAGTGACTAGACTTGTGTTCAGACTTTCCCTGTGTTGAAGTTCCCAAGCTTGTTATTTCTTTGACAGCAATATCTAAACGGCTTGGCATTTTGTTTCACCCTGTGAGAAGAGAGTCCCCGTCCCCAGGAGCTTGCAGTCTAAATAGATAAAGCGGGCAGAAAGGGAAGCACAAAGAGATGACGAGACTTGCCCGAGCCACTTGGCACGTCACATGGCAGAACTGGGAATAGGAACAGGTCCTTTGGGTTTTAGCCATTGTCATCACCAGCGATTCGGGATTCCTCCGGCCAGTTCTGTGCCAGCTTCTGCCTGTCCCTGGGCAGGGATCAGCGGTTTGGGCCCACCAACCAGCATCAGACAGTGTTACGGTGTTCTGTGTTTCAGTTTATTTCTTGAGCAATATCTGAGACAGGTATTTTTTGTTGAGAGAAGTATGCCCCCATGGTGGGGGGATTTTTTTTTTTTTTTTTGGCAGCTGAAGGCTGTAGCCAGAGTACTGGAAAACCTGAAGAACTTTTTCTTTGTTATTTTATCTTTTAAATAATTCCATCCTTTCTTTAAAAAGAAAGCTGGTGCTGGTGCAAAGGGTTTGAGAATTGGACAGGAGCTCTGGAGGATATTTAAGGATGGCTGAGCTTTGAGCCTCTTCCGATCCCTGTAATGTCTCGAGGCTCCTTACAGACATTAACTTAGGCTCACAGTCACAGCTCCTTTCTCATGTGCAAAAGGTGTGTTACCTATCTGTGTTGTTTTTATGTAGGGGACAACTGGGGTGGAAACAGGCTGCAGCACTGAGGGTCCCTAGTGAATTCATGGGCGAGTTGGGAATAGGGCTGGGGACTCCAGGCAGCAGGCTCTGCCCCGTGCTCACTAGCTTACAACCTCTCTTTACGTAGGGACCCTAGCACTTCTTGCCTATTGAAATACAATTCATTCTAGCTCTGCTCTAAGTCACGTGAATTCCTAATTTTAATTTTCTGCTTTTCCTGCCAGGTCAGATTGCCCAAATGTATCTAAACTTTGTAGGTGTTTCTGATGTTGAATCTAGGTCCCACAGTTAAGATGTTAATCGAATAGCCTGAGCATATATTACTTTTACTGGCTTTTTTTTTTTTGGGGGGGGGGGAAGAGTTGATTGAAGGGCACTGTCTTTTTCATGCAGTGATTCTATTGAAATTTCAAATAAATTTAAAAAAGCATTAAATGTTGACCAGACAAAGTTTTTATTGACTTCTAATGTACCAGCCTTGTAGGTTAAAATATTAACGTAGTTCTATCACTTAGTGTGTGAAATATTTCAAAATTTGTCAGACTTTCAGTATGAAACCTTAGATCATAAGAAACGATGTCACAAGCTCAAAACAGTTTAGATTTATTTAAAATTTTAGTGAGCTTCTTGCAACTTTGGTCATGTTTTAAGTGAATCGAGGTTGATTTGATATTTTGGTGGACCTGAAATCATGTGAAATATGAGGGTTTTCAGGTACTTTATGTGATATGGAAACGGCAAATCATGCAGGAGTAGATGTAATGTATTTTTGCGTGACTTCATCCAGATGAATTTGGGTTTCACCTTGAGTTTCAGAGTTTGGTTAAATCCAGCCTGCATGGGAGAGCTCACGGATAAGGGCAGATTGTGAGCTCCCTGTAGACAGAATGCACATAACTCTAGGTACTGCATTCCTGCTTTTCATACTCTCTCTTTGATATTGGATGAATTCATCTCTGTAACCTTTCTTTTTAAATCCCTCTGCTACATCCACTGACCTTTTGTTGAACTCTTCCCATTTTCCCAACCTCGGTTTTGAATAAGGGCACCAGAATGGTGCAGAATCCCAAGCCCGTTGCGCTATGAAGTGAGCAGCACTGCCTCGTTTTGCTTTGCACTTGCTTTACTCACCCCAACATTGAATTGTTTTGTGGCTTTGTCACCCTATTATTTAATGTGTCCTCCATTACCAGGGATTGATACAGCTCAGCGATCTTTGAGAAACCTGTTAGCAGAACTGGGGGGAGGGAGAGGAAATCCAAGGATCCCTTTCTCTGCAGAGAAGCTCTCAGGATAGTGCTTGGGTGAGGTAATTTGCTATCGTTAATATGCATTGTTGGGTTTGGAGGTGAGAGTTGGTGGGTGAGTTAGGTTAAAGGGAAGGGTGAGTTAGGTTAGGTTTCAGTGATGAAAAGGAACTTGCCTGATCTTCAGCCACACTCCATTCTGTCTGTTGACTAACAGGACATCAGATGAGGATATCAAGAGTAATCTGGACATAGCAGCTTTCTTCCAAGGATCTCTAAACTCTCTAAGGAGATGGTAAGCATTATTGTGACTGTTCTGCGTGTGGGGAGACAAGGTGGGAGGAGGTGAAGGGATTTTATCGCTGGCTTGATGTGAAATTGGACAATGTGCAAGACAGTGATGCTCAAATTAGAAGCCTTTGGTTGTCAAACTCCCCACTTGCTAGATAGAGTTCAGTTCTGGTCATGCCCAAATCACGCCACCCTTGCCCAGCTTTGCTTTCCATAGATGTGCCGCACGCTATGCATTTGTACCTTTCCTCGCGTCATTGTTCAGATTGTTCACTCATATTTGTAAATAGATTTTTCTCCACTACAGACATTTTATTCATTTTTTAAACTGTTCTCATATATTCTCGTATACTAATGTATGCTGTCCACGCAGCTCAGACAGCAGTACTGTTTTGAAGATCTCTCACAAACGATCTCAGTATGGTAAAATCACCCCTTTTATTTTCTCTACCCCAGGAGGATGAAAGGCTTAGATTGGTCCATAGTGAGGTTACGAACTTGTCTCAAAAAGGCCTTGTGATTTTATAGCTAATGCTTAAATCTCTAAAGCATCCTCTCTGTCTGAGCATCCCTTCTCTCCTATGTTGTTGTTTCTTTGAGCTGCTAATTCCAGTTGGTCTCAGAAAAAAACAAGAAGAGTTTGCCCTTGCTCTGCTTTCTGCTACAACCACGCAGCTACCAGGGTCTCTTCTTCCTTTCAGCCTATGCCCCATGATTAAATTAATTCTTCCTTTCTGTTTTCCAGCTTTTCTCTGCAAACTTCCTCTCACTCCATTTCTATGAGAACTCTTCCTGCAAACTGGGTCCCTAAGAGGATTAGTGAAGGGGGTACCAATTTATTTATACTCACCTCAGCATGGCAGCAGCCAAACATTGTAAGTTGCTGGATAATTAAATGGTTTGTAACACAGGAAAGAAGCTTTGTTCTTCTGGCGCAGTTCAGAGTGGACCGGTGTCTACATCACAGCCAGTCTGAACTGATCCCCAACTTCTGCATTTTTTTCTCTTAACCTGTTCACGTTGGCAGTATGAGCACGCATGCTCAGGAGTAAGTGGACTACAGAGATTAGGTCCCTTCTACTGTGAGAGAGACTGTTGTAGATGCACGTTATTGCTGTTCTCAGGGCAAAGATGCCTTTGGTCACCACAGAACAGTTTTCAGGCATCTTTCAGTTGTACTTAGTTCTCTGGAAAAAAAAAACAAAAGAGAGGTATGAGAAGCCAGGAGAAAACCCTCAAGCTTTTTTCGCTTAAACTTCCAAATCCTGATGGCCACAGCGCCAAGTGATATTGCCATTTGTGTCATCTTCTGTAGTGCCTGGCTCGAATGATCCCAAAAGAGCAAGCTGAAGTAAATATACGGCTATGATCAAAAGAGGGTAAAGCCTCTATTTTTTGTGCCAGCCTGCAGATGCTTAGGTTTTGAAATGCAAGTCTTCGAAAAACAAGGTTAGTGGAGCTCTAGTAAGTAAAGTGACCGGACGTTAGTGATGATTCATAAAAGTAATTAAAAAAGAAAAATGTTTTGCCACTGCCTGTAATGTCTTGGTTTGAAGATGTTCCTAAGTGTGTTTGTAATGCTGCGAGCAGTGGTCCGCGGATCGTGACCACTGTGTTTAAGATTACAGGTCAATTTCCAGCCTAACTCGTCTTTTCCCGTGGTTCTGATGATCTAAAACATTTGCACTCATGTAGTTGAATCTTCATTGTTTAGTCTCAAAGTATTTCTCATCCCTTCCCTCTTCTAAAATTTGTCAAAAAATCTACACAGGATCTAATATTTTCCATGGGAGAAGTGTTGCGGTTTTTGAAACTTAAATATGGGAAATGGCAGGTACTCGAAATTCATCAAATGGTTTGTTTTTTGCAGTGCTACCCTCTTGTATTATGGCCCTGACCTTTCACGAAAACAAAACGTCTCATTTGTACAGCTTTCAAAGTGATTTGCAATAAGCAAGACTGAACTCTGTTAAAACATGATTAGAGTTATTGTTGTATACAAAGATCCCCCAGCTCGGCCACGTTACCTAAGCGAGAAGTAGACCCTGAGGCACGTTCTACAAGCTTCTCCCTACGTGGCTTTTCAAGTTGTCTCAACCAGCCTGTTAGTTAATTGCGACGGCTATTAGGTTCTGCTGCTGCTGTTCTAGAGCAGACGCTTCCCGTCTTACCAACTTATCCAAGTGGATACCTCCTGTTTCTCTTGGGGCCTGTGCGTATTCCAAAGCTGGCTCTCCAATTTGCTTTGCCCTCACATCCTGCCCTTGATTAGACCAGGCATATATGCTAAGGGAAGCAAAATAGTTTACTGATTTATCACGGATCATTAGATGGAGTAACTGTTCTTAAAACATCACCAGTATAGATACAATAATTAGAGATGTGCTTTTGTTAACATTGCCAGCCTCTACCCTCTTGTACAGTACCCTTGGGTACTAAATAATTACCCACTTTGTGTGGTTATCTAGCTCACTAATTACCCACAAAAATTGGGGTCAGGTGTTAACTGCTTGAAATAAGTATCCCCCAAAGACTTGGTTAAATTGTATAAAGAAATGATGTGTTTGCAGCAAAACTTAAAAAAAAAATCAAACATTTGGGGGGGAAGGAAGATAGGGGAACATGAGAAAAACAATGTAAATTGTTCTGTGTGATGACAAAATCTTGCACATTGCTGTGGTGCTGAGGAGGGAATCTGCATGAGGAGTCAAAGGATGGATGGCAGATACAGTCTCTCTAATCCAGTCTACTTTTCCCAAAGATTAGATCCTTCGGTACATAGGGTTTGATTCTTCCCCTATCTAGGCTGATGCCAATCAGGATTATGTTGGTATAAATGAGAAAATTTGTATCCTTGGATTCCCAGACTGACTTCATTGCATAATCCAGCCACCTCTGTCACCCAGGGATTTCTGCATTGCACCCAATAATTTAATTATGGATTGTATATTTATTTCCATATGTTTATTCTTGTTGTTTCAAACTCTGTGGGCATGCAGCAGAATTTCATTCTAAGGCTGCTGCTGGTAAAATGTAGCTTGCTTTGAGTAATAGTTTGATTCCTGTGTTCAGGGAGTTACCCCAGTGAGTCAAGGATTTCTAGATAGCCCCACCCTCCCCAACTTCCCGAACTCTTACACTGCACTCGCTTTCTCTTTGCCAGACCCACACAAGGCATCTAACTAGCCCAAATCCTAAGAGGCAGCTTCTCCTCCCTCCCCCATTTCAGCCCCAGAAAACTAGAAAATAAAGCCACAAAAACCCTGAAACCAAAGCCCTTGAAATACCTGGCACGTGTAACAGAGGTATATTTAACAGACTGCCTTCCTAACCTAACCTGGTTTCTTGCATAGATGCTGTCTGCCTTCAATACAAAGGAAAGTGATTTCAGTGGGAGCTAAGTAGGTGTTTTGAATATCCCAGTATGCACCTATCGAGATCTTTGGTACCCAAATACCTTTAACGCCATAGTCCTAGAGCATCTGCGCAATGTGCAGTGTAACAAAGAAACCGCCTTATTTATTTATTTCTGTGTTTGGTGTTAGGTGCTTTCTCTCCTTGAGAGTGAGTAGCACCTTCTGTTCCCCCCAGCGCCTTTTGCAGCCCGTGTAGAGCCAGGTCTCGGCATTACCGAGGAGCCCCCTGCCCCATAGCTCCGACAAATGCGGAGTCTCAGGTAAGGCCCCACAGATGGCTCGCTGTGCAGTGTCTTCTGGGGCATACCTGCGCTCCGCATTGTGCAGCGCATCTCTGGAAAAGGCAGGGACCAGCCTCTTAATGCACAATGCAGATTTAGTCGTCATCTTTGTCTCCCCCCCCCCCCCCGCTGATGTTAACTGTCTGTATTATTATTTATTGTTATCAAGGGATTTGGTTTGATCAATGAAGTGTATATGCGTCTGACGGACATTCGGAGAGGAAATGCTTGGAGAATGAGTAACATGTCTGCAGCGGAGGGTGTGTGTGAGGCAGAGAGAGGCAGCATCGGTACTAGAAACATTGACTGATGAGTTCGTTTTAAAATCCAAGGGCATATAGCTGGTAAATTAGCACATATTGCAAATATAGTCTGGTGTGAGAGGCAGCAGTGCTGCCATTGAACAGAGGGGTGGGTGTGGAGGGCTGGGGGGGTCGCGGCGAAGAGATTGTCAGCTCTAAAGTCATCGCGGGCATGAGCCAGGCGGGCTGCCTGCCTCCATGCAGACGCGGGGC
>NW_020449752.1:234089-237150 GCF_003343035.1 Apteryx rowi | reverse complement strand
GAGGGAGGGAAGGGGAGAAGAGCGGAGAAGGAGGTGGCAAGCTGGGGACGAAATCCTGCTCTCGGTTATGGCCGGCGTAAATTTCCATTGGCTGGGGTTGCACAAGGTGCTTGGAGAGGAGTCGGTGCAGGATGGAGTCCCTTTTGTGTGTGTGTATGTGTGTGTGTGTGTGTGTGTGTGTGGTGTGTGCGCGCACGGTGCTGGGGACCCTCCTCTCGCGGGGAAGCGGGTTTTTCCTCCAGGTTTTCCCGTGCGACGCCGGCCCGCGGCGGGCAGGGGAGGGCGGCGGCGGCGGCGGCGCTGCCCGCGCCCGCCCTCGCCGCTGACAGTCCGGGGCTCGCTCTGGCATCGGGCTGGCCTTGGCTCCAGCTGATGCAGGAGTTGGGAGCGGGCCGCAGCTCGCAAAACCCCCAGCCCCGTCTCTTAATAACAATAATAATAATAATAATAGCAGCGTTGGTCGGAGGGAGGAGGGCGGCAGGCGAGGAGCTGCGGAGGAATTCGGTTCCTTTTCCTTTTCCCCCTTTTCTTTTCCTTGATATATTCCCTTAAAAAAAAAAAAAAAGATGTTTTAAAAATGCAAGCGGCTTGCCCAGCTGCACACACCCACCCTCGCCTCCCTCCCCCGGCTTGCGCACACCGCACGCTCGCACTCGCTCGCTCGCCCGCGCCCGCTCGCTCGGGTGTCAAAACCCGCCGGGCGCCCAGCCTGGTCCGGGCACTGCCCCTGCCCCTGCCCCTGCCCCTGCCCGGCCCCGGCCCCGGCCCCAGCCCGCCCGGGGGCCCGCCCGCCCCCGCCTCCCCACCGCCGGGCTTTTCCCCCCTGCTCTTGGCGCTGAAGACTGGAGCCTCCCCCGCTTCCAAATGGTGAGTTTCTACCTGATTTTCTTGCAACTCGGGGTTTTTCTCCATCCCTGCCGGCCGCGGGGCTGGCGGAGGGGGCGGGGAGGCAGCGCCTTTATGCTGCTGCATGCTTTGTGCCAGGCGGCTGGAGGGAGAGCCTGCATATTCCTGCTCTTATTTCTGCATTCCTTTTCGTTGAAACAATGAAAATAATTCCGTCACTGCCCCAAACTTCCCTTTCTTTCTTCCTCTTCGTTATTTAAATGCGGAGACTTTTCATGTATTTGTCGCAAGCGACCTTGTTGGAAGCTGTAAGGAACCTGCCGCGCCTTGTCATTTTTGTGTAAACGATTAAAAATGGAATGTATTCTCTCAACAGAGGGTCCTTAGAGAAGCTCTTTCCTTCCACCTGTGTGTCCTGTTTTATAATCTTGAGCCATGAATTGAACTTGCCTGCTATTCTTTTCCTCTTTCTCCTTTTTATCTTTTTTTTTGATCCCTGTTTTTGCAAGAAATAGTTTGTTGCGCCCCTCTCAATCCCTGAGACCCTAACTTGTGATGTTTAGCTTTTAAATCCACGGGTTAGGCTCTTGGGAGCTGTGAGTTGTGCTTTGACATCTTTATTTTATTTTATAAATATATCCTATATATGTATATGTGTGTGTGTGCATGTGTGTGTATATATATAGGCATATACACACACATACAATAGTGTTTAGTAGACCTTTTAAGGGAAAAAAGTGTCTCTCTCCTCCTTAGGGTTGATCAGCTAACAGTAGGGCGGTGGTTATGGCCATTTACCTTTAAAAATCTCATCTCAAATTAAAACTAGCGTTTGTATGACAGATTTTGTGTGTGTGTGTATATATTCAAGAGGGATAATTTTACAGCTGATACAGATATGGGGGTGTATGTGTGTACACATATAGTGATTATTATATATGYGCGTGTAGATAAGATATACACGATATGGATGCATGTAAATATAGCTATCGAGGTGTGTGTATAGATACACATATGGATGATACGTGTGTATGAATATGTATATAGGTAAATAAAACCCTAGCTATGTATATATATTTACATATGTAGGTATAATAATATACATGCCTGTGTTTCCATACTGAGCGAGAGAGATTTGCCTTGCTGCAGGCCAGTGCGTATAGCATCTCTCTCTCTTTTTTTTTTTTCTTCTTGAGAGCAACACAGAGTACCCTGAGAGCGTAACAGTAACAGCTCGGTACATTGGTGCTTGACCTCAGCTGAAATCCCAGCATGCCTCATGCTTCCAAGTTTAAAACTGAACGATTAATCTTAGAAATGTGCTCTATGGACAAAAAAAAAAAAAAAAAGACTGAAAAAGCCAGGAGATGGGTTGGATCTTATTGATTGTTAGATCAAGAACTAAAGAATAAAATGGTTACATGTACCAATGGTTCAAAATTGCTAAAAAGAAATAATGAGCAAATGCTGAAGTTTTGTTTTAGTCATATTTTGGAGCTAAAAACTTTCCTGTTTTTTTCAATCAAAACTTTATGTAAATGACAAATCAGAAATGTTAAAAATGTTTCCCGCTGCTGTTTTTCTTTATTAGATTTTTTATACTGCTGTAAAATTAATTATGGTTGCAACTGTATTTCTTATCTCTGTTCTGCAAGGCAATTTATATTGAAGTTACTGTACCTTGTTATGGCACCGAATTACTGTTTGATATTTGAATGAAAATGCTTTAACTTAAGACACAATGCACCAAAAATTAATTGATGGTGTAACATTTTGGTATTTAATAGCTTAGGCTGTGTTTCATGGTTCTCGTTGTTTAATAGTCATTGAACTGGAAAAGGCTTGCTTTTTTCCTTCCTATTGACACTGTAATTTCACTGACTATTTTACCTCCGTGAAAAAAAAAATGCCAACAAGCATTCTGCTTCTGCATTTGTAAATTATCCTGCACGTCTTCTAATTTCAAAGATGAAAAGCTTATTCTGCGTTAAGTTTATTTTCCATTACCTGTCTGGCATTCTAAATCAAAAATATAACGTGCTGCAAACAAGCCACCTTTGTGCTGCCCAGTGCCGCTGTTATCTTCCCGTAGGAGATACACTTAAAAAAAAAAAGAAAAGAGAAATAGCTTTCGCTCCTCAGGCCGCTGTTGCTCCCGGTTTTCCGGCCGCAGCAAGGGGCGGGAAGGGGCGCCGAGCCGCGGCCCCGCAGGACC
>NW_020449752.1:28283-233881 GCF_003343035.1 Apteryx rowi | reverse complement strand
GGGGCTCGGCCCGCTGCGGCGGCGGCAGGTCCCGCCGCCCGCCCCGCCGCAGGCACATCCCTGAACTTCGGCGCGGTGAAGAACATAATTGGTGGTTGGTTCAATCGCTACCAGTCTAGACTCGCCCAGACACATCAATTAGCGGCGCTGTCGTTTTAAAGGGGTAGCGCCGCCGAGACAAGGGAGGCCTTATTGACACGGAGCGCGGCGGGCACGAACACGGGGAGGGAGACCAGAACTGGGCACCCCCCYCCCCGCCTTTTCTGCTGGAAAAGGCAAGATTCTCGCAGGAGAAAGAAGCAATAATAACTGAAATATCATGCATTTTCTCCCCATCCCCCCCGCCGCAGCCTGCCAGCCCGGGCTCGGTAATTCAGTGCACGGGGCATGCAGGTTCAATGGGGTTTCTGAGCTGGGCTTGTCTGTGGGAGCTGAAGAAATGCCAGTGTTATTGAAACTTAATTACGTTATAAATATCCAGTTAGGATAATTTCTTGGTAAACAAATGAAAATCAATCCAAACCTTCTCCTGCGACRTTTTTACCCTCTGCAGACAAAAGAAAGGGTATGGGGTTTGGATTTTATTTTTGTTTTTTGTTGTTGTTGTTYGGGTTTTTTTGCTCTCTTTTTTAATCTATAAGGCTTTCTTGCCTTTGCTTTATATGGTTCCTTCAATGATAATTTCATCAGTTTGTATAGCTGTACATTTTCACTGGAATTAAAGGAAACTATGACAAAAACAATTTCATATGCTGGGAGGAAAATRGCAGAGAAAATACACGTTGGGCGTGAATTGAATTACAAAATAGAATATGTAAGTCAGGCTTATTTTAGTGAGGGATGAAGATCTTCAGCACTAAAAAAATGCCAGACTAGGACTAGTTTCAATTAAAAGTGTATCTATTACAGTCTTGTGAAATTTAATATAACACACTCCCAAGTAAGCTGTGCAATATGTAATGCAAATATTTTAAAAAGGGAGAAAATAAATGGAGGCTTTTTTTTTTTTTGAGTATTGCATTTAAGATAGATAATGCAAATTTTGAGAACTCTTGCATTTAGGAGTTTTGTCTAAGCGGCAACTGTRCCACTTAGCTCTGTGACTTTGACCTCGTTGCAGCTTTGCTGGAACTTGCTTACCCAAGTTGAAAGGAATGGGGTTTGGTGGCAGTAAAAGGTAGAAAGGTCCACAGGCATTCTGCAGTTTTCCATTGTTGCTCTTTTATTTCAAGGGTTTTAATAGTACCAAAAGTTGCCTAGTACTGTAGCTCTAAAATGGAGAATACTTTTACTGTTTTTCTCTCCTGAATCATTTCCAAGGTACTTAAGGATTTATTGGGCCAGATTCCAAACTATAGTTGAGATGCTATGTAGTGGCTAGTGCTGATTAGATGATTGATTAATTTCTAATTGATTTCTAATTCAAAACTTCATTCATATTCTAAATCCTTGATGTTAAAATGCAACTTAAGTTGAAATTGAATTGCTTTGCAGCCTCTTTACAAAGTCATATCAACCTAGTCAAAATGCCAGTGGAAAATGGCATAAAATCTTTTTGGTTGGTTTTGTTAACTCTTTCATTTCACTGTGAGGAAGTCTTTGACCGTACCTCAGTACTTTAAAGTGATGAGATGTTTATTCATACTATGTTTGTGCCCAACCCCAATAATAATAGAAAGCGTTGCACTATACAGGGTATGAGGTAAATGTTAGACTGCAGCTCTAACTTAATTGCCAAATGATTTTGACTGTTTTAATGGCCACTCTCCTTTTGTGCTGCCCTAATTTTGTTTGTGTTCCCTTTTCTTGCAAGTAAGGTGGAATGCAGACATAAACTTGAAGTTTTAAATGTGGGCTCACARAAAGCACGAGTTTCCCAGTGCTACTGTGCCGCTCGGCAGCAAACTGGGGTTCGCAGTGCTTGGAAGAAGAGCCCCTCTGCCAACTGTACCGCATTCCTGCTGCCCTGCCTTTTTCCCAGGGCTCAGAAGGAAAGAGCATCCCAGTTCTTCTTCACTCTTGGGAACACACACATTGTTTCAATAATCCAGGCAATAAATGCTAATTAGTAATGCTTAAGGACCCTACCAGTCAGAGTAATTATCATAATTTACCTCTTCCTTGTTAAAAAACATTCCTTGCTGATTTAAAATTTTTTTGCAGCGATAGTTTGTCTCTTTCCTCTTTCTTTGGAAAGCACTCCTCGTTGCATTAGCAAGAAGTATGTGGGTCTGTTGTTGCACTGAAACGCATTGCACATATTGCATAGGGAACTGGAGCTAGAGGTAGACTCATGTAAAGATTTTCCCACATATAAAATTTTATTTTAAAACAGATATTTTTCCTTTCCCTGCCCTCTCTGCTCCCCCTCTTTTTCAGCACCACCAAAAACCACTTACAGGGGGAGAACAAAGGAAATTGCTAACTATAAAGGCATCATTAAGTATGAACAGCAACAGCAAGATAGTGTGTGTGATATGACAACATATTTTATTGCACAAAAGTAGAGATAATTAAATAATTCAGTGGTATTCTTAGCTAATTAGCACAAAGATCTTTCAGAAGCCATCAAGAAAATGGATCTCATCAAATCTAATAATATGCTACATTTCCCAAAGATCCCACATTTTCCAGTGTTGCTACTGCTTCACCACCTGATACAATAACACAAAAGGTTACAAATATGTGCACATTTAATTAGGCTGTTTTTCAAGATAATCTTTTCTGCATAAAGTGATTAGGTAATTTGAGGAAGTGAAATATATACAGCTGGAATTTTCAGTATTAGTCAATAACAGAGGAAAAAAATCACAGCTTCAGAAAAAACAGATCTATTATAAATGATCCATTAAAAAGATGAAATTATCAGGCTGGAATCCATTCCTGGGTTGATTGTGACAGAGCTGATTCATTTTGATTTGTACTTGAATGAATGTTGGAGTCTGAGATCTTTTTATAGAGTTAATTGGGGGCCTAGATTGCCTGTTTTATGCTTTTCTCAACGTTGAGAAGCATGTGGCAGAATCTAGGAGAGGTCTGGGACCTCTGCTTTAATGTGGACTCTAATTTCAAGGCCAGAGCCTGATCTCATTTGCCAACGGTATAAACTAGCCACAACAGCATTCTTGTGAGTGATGTTGTTTTAGGTCTTCAGTAGGACGGCTATAACTAGAATGCCACCTAGGGTCATGGGCAAACACTTTTTCCTCTAGATGCATGAATTTTTAGCAAGAATCAGAGACTACGTGTGATCACGAGCACAACCCAGGTTGGCAATCTRCAGATGCTATGCAGGGCAATGGGCTGCCTGGACAAGTACCTGCAGGGCATCGATGCTGCTACTGGAAAAATCTGTTAGGCATGTTCTCAGTAATTAGGTGCATCAAATATTATTCAGAATATCTCATTATATTATTCAAAATATCTCATTATACTTCCTTGATCTACACGTATATGCAAGTTCATGTGATGCATTTACAAGCTCTAATTTGCTGTCTCTATATTTGATATATTCAAGGTTACTTTTTCCTCTGCTAAACAAAGGAATGTCTGAAAAATTGCCTTTCTCAGCCAGTTAAACATCCACTGTTTTAAGTAAATGTCACTATGCAGCTCACCCTTTAAATAGTGGAATGGGAGGTACATCAGTCTTTTAGATACAGCACTAGTTCTTGCTTTTACTCTGGGCCCAAACTGAACTTTACTCCTGTGTTACAGTTATGGTGCATATTGACTCCACGGACTACCCAGACAAGTAATGCTGTGGGGTAAGACACTATGGTTTGTAATTATTTTTTGTGTGTGTTAAGGTGGAACTTACAGGGTCATCCTGAAATTCTGCAGTGCCTAAAATAGTGGTGTCCCTAGTACATAAAAAGAGCCTTTCCTTGCTCAGAAGAGTTGGAGACTGATTATATTAAGTAGACAGAGAGATTATGAGAAGAAAAAGCACCCAAGGGTGTGGTGGTTTGCCCTAGGAAACACAGTTCGTCATTAGCAAAGCAAGAATTCATGTCTCCTGGTTTACAGGACTGCTGTACTCAGTAGCATACACTCTTTGTCTGTGGGACTCTGCAGGCTGTGAATAAGGTTGCTGACATGCTAGGGGACCCTCTTATGTACCCTTGGACGTAATTACAAAAGAATGTTCTTCCATGAGAAAGTCGTGCATTTTTTCTCTTTTGTTTTTGTGCTGTTCACCYAATGCTTTGACAACTGTGTTTGATATATGGGGGCATTACAACCGATAAAAAAAATTGATATTTTTCAAGGTGAAAGATCAGTCTCTGATTTACCTGGTAGTCAAAGTGACTATGGAAGGCTGAAACCATGTACTGCAATTGTTTYTATTTAACAACTCTTCTCATGCTGTAGTCAATGAATCTCTGATCTCCTGGACTGAAATGTCTGACACTTGTAGAATTATTTATTTGCTGACTCCTGTATCCACAATCCACTGTGTTATGCTCACAGAGCTCCATCTACAGCAGTGTCCTAACAGAGTGGACCAATGGTGCATTGGATATAAATTGTATGTTCTTTAAAGGGAAGGGAGGCGGGAAGAGAGGGAAGACAAACATGGATAAACATAGGCTGTGCTGTGCAATACGTGCTTCTCATGCTGTCCTTTAAGTAAGGGATAGTCTCCAGCCACATATATTGTGATCAAGGATGGCTTGGACTTCTGAGAAACAAGGAGTAGATTAGCTCTGGCAGAATTTTTTTCTCGCTGTTGAGTCTCAGACCGTTGCTACCCATGTCAAACGGCCAACGTGCTGAACAAAATTTGATGACCCTTGCTGTTGTATAACTTCAGAAGATGGGACAAAAGGGGCACCCTTTGGTGTCCTATATGCCAAAGAGGAGTCAGCTCCTGAGAGAAGTCTCCAAACAGCTCCCTCTGGCTACTACAAGAAGCTGAACTGGTGGCTTCTGTTCCCTGGAAGGCTGTGTTYGATGATCACAGGCCGTTATATATTTCTCACTTGACTGCCCTGCTGGTAACTTCACTTTTAAGATGAATTATGCAAGAAATGCTGTGAAGCATCAGACGTTCAGGAGCTGAGGAYCGGGGGAAGAGTCCTCTCAGTGTATGAACTCATTTCTGTGTAAAGTCTGAGACTCACCTGGATTCCGGCTTCTCCAGAAAGGACAAGAGCTTTCAAAAAATGATTGGTGGACTTTGTTTTCCTGTGCATGTGTGCCTGTATCGTGTCTGAACTTGCAAAGAATATAATTGGTTATTCCCAAGGAATCCAGTAAATGGTGAATCTGTAAATCAGTTACCTACTTGTGTTTGTCTCATTTGATCATCCCTTTCTCCCCTTTCCCCTGGGGTATCACCTTGCTTTTAGAGCATGTAGTTCCCCCTGGGGCTGGGTTCTTCCTGGAGCGGAGAGGGGGGAGAAGACCAGGGAAAAAATACCACGTCGGGAAGAAGGTTGGTGGGCTAATGTTTGGAGCACCCCACGCACGGATTGATCAAAATTTGCCCTCAAATCTTTTGTTGTGTTGTATTTTCACTTCACAGATACCCTGCAGGGCAAGATGATTTAAAGGGTGTGTTGCATCTCACTCTTGAAGGCTAAAGTACATTAAAAGCTCTTAAAATCGGTATTTCTCTCTCTCCTGAATTTCATAGGTAATTCAGAAATAACAATATAGCTTAGGCATAATTCCTTTTATCCTGCGTCCCCTTTTGATCTTTTTCATGTGATCTYGCATCCAAGATGTAGTTTTGGGATATAATGTGGATTTAGAAAGATACTTAAACATAATTGGAGAAAGAGGGAAGCCACGATTTTGAATTAATGGTATTCTGCTTGCCTGTATTTATGTCAGTTGTTCAGTTCTRTTTGGAATATAGGAATAGATGGGTTAAAAATAGCGATCAAAACCCAGTAAAAACATGACGTTTTGGTGTAACTTACAGAAGTGTTCAGTAAGTATCTAAAGTCCTGGGGTACCAAATGACTTTTTTTTTTTTTTCTTAGTATCATGGCACACAAACTAACATTGCAAAGACAAGTGTAATAGCTCCGAGTTTTCCTCTCTGTCTGTTTTAAGATGAAATTTTTTCTCAAATTCCAGCCACAAAACAAAGCACAAGCCTCTTTCYGTTGTGCTTGCATGGAGGACTCGGATGGTCTTGGAGCATATGCAGTTGGTGCAAGTTCAGTGGGGGCTGCGCATAGGCGAAAGGAGGCTCCGGTGGCAGAACCCAAGCTTAAGCTAACACTTCTCATGAGGGATCTCTCTCATCCCATACATGAAACTGCAGTGGGACAGTGGGGGAGGTGCATTTCCACATTTATCTTTTCAGTTGAGATATACAACCCAAGGTCTCCTCTGTTGTTCAGGGACAGATGTCCAAGGAGAAGTTATGTTCCTTTGGCACATGCTGTGTGAAACCTTTCTTCTTTTTTTTTTATTTCCTATTTTGGTTTTAATACACGAAAGGAGGCAACACTGTTGTTGGAAATATCGCCTCACTTCAGAAATAAAAGGACAAAATATTCTGGAATGTGTTCAATCCTTTCCAGGTTGGAATGTATCTATCTGTTGGAAAACAATGCAGGGCTTAATGTTATAAAACATATGGAGCAATATATGTGAGTGTTTTGTTCATATATGATTGTACCTCGTTATTTAGTAGTGCATCACGTCTGCAGCACGTTCCATCCRTGGATCTCAAGGCGCTTCATGCACAGAACCGAATTAACTCTCACAAGTGTCTTTGTGAGGTGGGTATAGACATGTTCCTGTCTCTTATTCACATGAGGGGAAATCCACATGCAGAGCATTAAATCCCGTATTTTCTGGATCCTTAACCTCTGTGTCCTCCTTTTCCACAACTTAATTTTCCTGATAGCACAGAGGAAGACTTCTAATTTTCAACCCAACTTTTCAAAAAATAGATCAAGGATGGTAGAATCAAGTATCCTTTGATTCGAGTTGGTTTGTTTTTTGGTGGTGGTAGTGGGGGGGAAGGTGAGTGCAGGCTGGCTTTGAACACAGAGGGTTTGCTTCTCAGGCTGGGGACCTGTTATGCTGTGCAGAGCTCCTGGGATAGGGAGGTGCTTAGCCCCTCTGGGAGTCGGACGTAGCCTAAAAGCCCCAATGAGAAAGTTTGGCTTAAGCGTTTTGCCTGAGATGGCAGAGTTGATAATTGGATTTCAGTTTTCTGAGCTCCAGTCCATTACTGCAGCTATAAATCACCGTGCCTGCAATCGCTTGTCTAATGCATCCTTCGTTTTAAAATGTTTCCTTTGCAGCCTTCTCCCTCTGTGCCTATCAGGAAACCTCGAGTATAGCTAATACGGCGGTGGAGGGCTAAGCAGCCCCTTCAGTAGCTCTTAGTGCAACGCACTGTAACTTGTTGACTCTACCCAGCATTACCTCACTCCATAGAGCAGTTTATAACGTTCAAAGCTGCACGAGCTACACCTGACAACTTGAGTAGCTTTTACACCTATAAGGACTTTACATCCTAGTCAGGGAAGCTACTGTCTTGCATCTGTGGGGTCATGCTAGGCTAGCGCTTCGACACAAACTCCCCCATCACGTGCACTATTTGATGGTTCTTTAGCTTGAGGCTTGGGACAAAGAAATTTACTCTCCACACCTAGAAGTTCAGGGACGGGATGGGGGCTCACGTCCTCTGCGACTCTACCTCTGCAGGAGGTGTGAGTGTATCGGCCTATCTACGCTGCCTTCAGCATCTGAACTTGAGCTTGGGCTTAGGCTTGAGTGAGGCCCTGGGAACTGACCCAAAGTGTGACCCAGGTCCGATGCATTTACAGTGCCAGTTAGCTCCTGTTATGTGGGTGGTACCCGAGGTTATGATTCTGCAAAAAAAGAGTTCCTGTGTGAACGCACATTGGCCATTAACCTGAATGAGACAATTATGGATCGTGGTAAAACCCTCACTGACTCCACACACATTCCCTCTGTCATTAAACTTTGCCTTGCAGGTAGAATGAGAGCCAGACCTCCTCGTAGAGAAACGTAACAAGGACAAGGTGAAGCTGGGAGAAGCACATGCAATCAGGGAATACGCTGGCTAAATGGTAGCTGAAAAATAAGGCAGGGTTTTGTCATGTGAGGTATTAACTGAGATTGGGTATTAGGCTCCCTTGCACTTCACTGGTTCCAGCTCTGCTCTCCTGCGGAGCTCCGTGGGCGTAACGCTTGCCCTGCAGTCCAAACCGTTCTGGCAGAGTAAAGCTCGGAGGCTTTGCGGGTGGGAGGAGTTCCCGTTAGGGACCRTATCTTCTGAGTTTGGTAGCAGTCTGCCCTGACTTTTTACATCTCAAGGACTCAAATATCTTTTTGTATGGACAAAGTTATCGCCTGCCTCCTGCTAAAAGAGAAGACACTGGTAACAGGCTTTCTAGTGACTCCCCTCGCCCGCCCCCCCAACTAACTAGGCAATTAATTCTTGAAATCTTCAACGTTGTTGGTACGTCTGTATTTCATCTATAAACCCAAACTCTATTTTCCTGATAAAACAAAAGCAAAAGAATAGATGGTTAAAAGAATGAGTACTTAGATATGCCCATTTTTTCTTCTTATGTGTTCTTTATTTCTGAGATCTGGATTTTTCTCTATATCCGCTACTGTCAGAGTCTTGCTTCTATCCTAATAAATGGACATAGGTTGATGTAAAAGCCACACGTACAATGGGACAAATTCTCTCTTGATCTGATTCTGGTGTTACTGACAGAATTGCACCAGGAATAATTTTGATCCAGAGACAGTAAAAATCATATGTAAAACCTTAAACCCAGAACTCATCAGCAGGAGGCCTTGCTCCTACTGAGATTAGTCAAGCCCATTCTACTAGATATTTTTTATCCATATCAAGAGGAAGTTTGGAACCAGGTTTAATCTATTTCCCAGAAGTTGCTGATTCCTTCATGTAAAATAAGAAGTTTGTTTTCAAGACAAGAACAAATTTTTGGAGTATTCACGAGACTTTCTCTGATTGGTGCCTCTAGAAGATTAATTTGATATATGATGGATTTTCATAATAGTTGTCATTTTTTCTCCCCGCACAGACATACACATTGAATTTCTTTTCTAGTTTATGCTTTACATGACATAGGTCACAGTTACTCCTAAGCAAAGCATAATGTTAAAAGAGGGCATGGACAGAATTGAAATGTTGCAAAGTCCTCCGTGGGGCTTTTGGCATAGGAATAAATTTTATCTCCTCCCTTTAGCAATTCCAGTCTAAAGCAAAACCATTTTTAATCCTTGCTAAAAATCAGTCATTTTTCAAACCCCATTCTGCCACGCAGCATGTCTGGCTTTTGTCCCCAAAAGATCCATGTATGATTGGAATGCTAAAAGAACAATAATAAGAATAAAGACTTAGAAGTAAAGGGCAGTTTACACATAGTCCTTCATTCTGCGTCAGGAGCAGCACTGAAATTACAGGATAGTTTGAACCACAGTACAAGACTCAATGAAGGCTCGTCAAAGTGATAGTTCCCTGCATTTCACCATTTTAGGCACTTTTTCTTCTCATCATCTGACTTTAGAAGCTCATGAATCAATTGAGCAAATAGAAGGTTTGCACATACAACAGTSCAGGGTCTATATGAGAAATCCGTGGCCCAGATCCTCAGTGACCATAACTGTCCTCTTCACTCCCAGGAAGAGTCCTGGGAGGCCGCCCTGAAGCGTGCCCTATGCTAAGCAGCACTGGGCATTTCTTATGCTGGTCACCAGGACTTTGGGTTATTTCTGTACGTGTCTCTGTGTGATTAATGTGTCAAACAGCTCAAAAGAAATTCTTGTAAGGGCTAAAAGCTTATTTTTGTCCCCGCTGTCTGTTACTTACATTAGCTGAAACTGCTCTGAAAACGTAATGGTAGATGTTCATGCCAGCTGAAGATTCTTGTTAAATTCTCCACCTCAAATAACTGTTGGGTTTCTATTCTTCTTTAATGACATATTCAGAGGCTTGCTTCATATGAAACAGATACCATTTGAAAGTTGAGCCGATCTTATCTAAATTATCTATTATCACAAAAGCAGATCTGCTTATTTAAAGCGGTATTTTCATCCATATTAGCTCTTATGTCAGGTAACTGGTTATTACTCCTATTCAGCATTGGTGCATACCCATCTCTAAATTACTTGGGAAGCAGTAAAATATCCATTGTAACTGTATATAACAATACACCCTGCTGTCTGTCCTGTTTCCCAATTGAACTTACACGATAGACTTTGGATTAACACCTGAAAGATCACAAGCTGAAGCAGACATTGATAATAAATGAGGCTCACTGGAAAGCTGAAGGGTAGGGTGATACCATTGATACAATCAGTTAGGGAGTTCTCACAACAGGGAAATTCTTAAAGCCCCTTAATATGATGTATGCCAAGTTAAGAACAAAAAAACAGAGAAAGTTTGGTTTTTTTCCACAGACTGTGTTTGAATATGACTGTCAATGCAAGAAGCGCAGGTTCTCTTCCACTGAGTGTAACATGGGGATCCTCCAGGAGGCCAGATGTAGAGCAGCAGAGAGCAGAATTTGGCCAAAGACGATGGCAGAAGCAGGCAGAGGTGTCCTGCCTGGAGGAGGCCACATTTCTACCCTCAGCTGCTAGCAGGAATAACTGTCTCCCTGGGAATATCTGTCTTTCTAGCTACATTTCTCTGGTTGGTGTCAGACTGGCACAAAAGCAAAGAAGTCAGAGCATTTTGAGTTAAGACCAAAGTTCTTAACTTTGGTTGTTCTTTACATCCCGTGTTTGAGAAAGGACTATCAGTAAAGATGTCTCTGAAATGTTTTAACTTCCTCCAAGATGCCAACAGACACCTGTAACACTGCAGAAATGGGGAAACTGGTAGCTGCTTTACTGCTACCTCCGCACACACCCCCATCTTAGAACCCCAAAAATGGAGAATTAGGCCCTGTCTCACCATTCAGTGTTTCTAAAGAGATCCAGCTGAATAAACCAAAACGATTGGAACCAGCCTTTCATCTACTAATGGTCTAATGGGATCCCTTTGTGTTGATTTTAGCACTTTCTCTTCTTGGCTGCACTGAAGAATCCACTGCAGTAATGCCCAACCTTTTATTGTTGTGCCATGTTATTCATGAATTATTCCAGTTGCATGGTTATTTTTGTTTTGGCGTGCAGCCTGTTTTAAAATATTTGTAAGACAAAAGAAAGGAACACAGTTTTTCCACTTCCCGTCTGTCTGTCTAGAGCCCCAAACATCTTCCAGCTTTGGGAATCTAGCTAATAATTTATGAGCTTCGAGTGTACAGGATGGTGTGAACTGAGAACTTGGCATCCATGGACGTTGGTGTATTCTAGGCAAGTTCTAGTCCTGGTCGTACTCCACAGCGATCATCATCACCAGCCTATCCCTTAAAGCTGAAACAAAATCAGAACCCATCTCCTGGGTCTCTTTAAACTTTAGGCAAAATTTAGACTTAGACGCAATTTATCCTGCCGGTCAATCTTTCCTTCAGCTGTAAACCGAGAGAAGTGTGTTGGGAACTTGGTCCCCCCTTTAATGAACAACATCCCAGACAGACATTTAAAAAAGCATATTTAATGCAGTGCAGTTGATGACCTGTTGCTATTACGGCTCTTCCAACACAGACATGGGCACTTGGAGAAGTAGGTTAACCAGAAGACATTTACTCTTTTTCTACCTTTTGTCCATCATTTGCTCAGTGGGGTTATGTGACCTATGGCTAATAGCTGTCACTGCTGGAAATGGCATGAGGAATCTCTGGGTGAAAAGAGGTGGTGGATATTGGTGGATAAAACATCACCTACCTGCAATGATGCTTTCTGGTATATTTTGGATGGTGAATGATTTCTACTGAGATCTATGACCAGCAAGAAGCTAGTCAGCTCAGCGACTACAGAATTATAGCCGGAGTTATGCAGGGATGCTTCACAGTCATAGGTTGTTCAGGATAGGGAGCAGAGCCAGTCTGCAGAGGAAAGATGTAGTATTAGTGTACCAGGAGAGCCGGAGTGGCTGTGGTTGTGCTTAACTCTCACAGTAGGCCCAGAGCAATTTCCAAAATCCTGAGCAGACAGGCATATCTGAGTGCTCATTCAAGTGTTTCAAATGCCGAGGCTTTTCTCCCCACCAAACTGCATCCTGGTTGCTTTCCAGCATTATGAGCTGGGTAGGCAGTGAGCTAATCAAAGCTAATAATCAGTATAGCTATGTCCACTCTGAACGTTGAACCACTCAAGAACAGACAACTTACAGTCATCTGGACTGATACTTGAGTTTTTACTTAATTTCAGTGGCAGGGAGGGTTTCCTGTGATGTCCAGGCCTACACAAACCTCTTAAAAAGAACGAAACTAGGAGGTAATATTAAGCAGTATTGTGCGATAAGGGAAGTTCCCTCTGCCCTTTGGTAACAATGGATCAGTCCATCTAATATTCCATTGCACAAACTGACATCTCTTTTCTAAAAATAGATGTCTGAACACTCAGTCAATGGAGTAATCCAATTGCCTGAACATTCTTGGGTGCTTTATCATTTAAATTGTAATAAATCTCAGTATGCCACAAGCTGTACTGAGTTGCATCAAGTTACATTCCCACCAATAACATGCGGTAACCAGATGAAATCAGTGTGACATGACGTAACTGAACTGAAAATTCAGTGTGTGCACTGTTTTGTCTTAAAAAGTTGGCCTAAATAGGTCTCTTTTAAAAATTAGGGAGATTTTATTAAAATCACTGCCAGTGTCCCATTTTGACTCACTATTTCTCCCTTTTATTTATTTGAAATAATGAGCATATGGGACCTGCCCTAAAGTCCATTGAACTCTWTTGAAAGACTACTACTGATTTCAGACTTTGGATCTGGCCTATTGGGAATTTTAAAGTAAAATATTAAAGAATCACTGTAGTGCATGTTTTAGGACAGTTGGACTAACACAGTAATGCTCCCATGATTTCTTCAGGAATTTGTGTCCACAAACTAATAGCTATCATTGTCTGGAAAATCTTCCTTATCTTTATCTTTTTTTTTTCCCCTTTTCTTACTAAAAGCAGTGGGATAAAATAATTTTAAGTCTCCTAAGTAGGCCCTTATTACTCAGAGTAAGATTCCCCTGGGCCACCTTAATGAACTCCCTCTTCTCCTTGGTCTTATACATGTTTCAGATATTTATACAAGATGTATGAACATAAAAGGATTATTTATAACATTGTTGTTTCTGAAACGGGGGACTAAAGCTAAACATAATCTGGTTCAATCCTCAGCTAATGTAAATCATTCTAGCTCTCCTGAAAGTTGCTGATGAAATCTTTCTGTGCACCCAGTTAAAGACTGGTTTCTGCAGGACTGGGAGGAGGGAGAGCATTGAATAAAAGTGGAGGGAACAAACGATGCCACCTGTRATGATATCTGTGGATGGCCGGTGTACTGGAAAGTCGTCACAGGGTTTGGCTCTGCTGCAGGTGGAGGGGTGATGATGTTATGGGCAGGGTTACCGGTGCTAATGTAATTCTCAATAGCACAGGTGGGATGACAATGCGATGGCATAGATACTAGCTTGAGCTGGTGACCTGACTAAGCATATAGGGCTCCTGCTCTGCTAGATCATGGTGAGGGTTATGCTGTACATCCTGGTTGAAATGTTACTTGAGCTGGCTAGTTTGAGCCTAGCTATGTGGCCTGCTATGCCAGCTCTCTGCTGCAGTGACACTTAAGCCTTGGATACCTCGGTGTGAAGCCTCTCTGGTTCTGCTCACCTCACTGCTGCAGAGTTACAGTGACAAAACCGAAATCACTCACGGGGATAAGGTTGGTGCACTCTTGCAGTAGGTAGGTCTGAGGTATAAGAAGGGGGGGCTATTAAATCTGGCTCCTTTTCCCAAAGAKACATTTTGGAAGATCATATGAGGTAGTGACTTGATGAGAGAGAACTCAGAAACAGAAGGAGAAAAATGTGGGAAAGGGGTAAGTAAGCCAGCAAGGGGTATATCKCCTGTTATAAACTCTGACCTCAGTTATAGCAGGCCAGTTGTGTGTAGCTCACTCTCACAACCTAGGGTCACRGATGAGGTACTTGAAGTGACCCCCACCATGGGGACAGAAGAGGTCCCTGCAGCACAGCTGCAATGGAGGGCAGAACTTGGCTTTGTTATGTCTTGCTGACCAACCCTGCCAGTGCTGACGGAGGGTGAAGAAATGCTTCCTCTTAACTTGCTTAAAATGCTCCACTTCACTTTAAACCGTCTTTTTCAAACAGGACTTTTAAACCCCGATTAAGAAGTGATAGGGCATGCAATTGTGCTGGCATTTCTGGTGGGAGATGCTGCTCCTATCCCCCTCCACTGAAAGCTGCAATGAGAAGCAGCTGCTGGAAGTAGCCTTTGAGTGAAGCTCTGCTTCAGTCAGAACAAATCCATAAGCAGAGCTTAATGTTCCACCCTTCTTTCTTCACATGCTTTAGAAAAGTTAATTAAATGAGGCTGGGATTTRAAAAGTGAGAAGCRCCATTGCCAAATCAGTTCCTCAGCGTWCCCCTTATTGTTCCCTCCGACCAGAACATCAGCACAGACCTCATTCCTACTACTTACATACCATATTTCCACAAACTTAATGGTTACAATGTGGTAATGAGCAATAGAAGACCAGATGTTCAGATTAGATGGGCCTAATGGCCGTGTCATAGTTTGTAGGGTAAATATAATAATTATTAAAAAACCCATTTTAAAGGCACAGAAACCAAATGACAGGAAAATTGAATGATTTGCCCCAAGTTTCACATTAAGTCATTGGCAGAGTGCGGGAAATGGCTAAGGTAATAACACGGCTCTATCGACAGCAGTGGAAAAGCAGCCAAGATGTCATCAGGAAGCTGTAGGTTTTAACACTGAAGCAGTGAATGTGCAGAGGTACAGCAATAAACAGAATACGAACCTCAGGCTGGTGCACCTGGTTCTCCTGCACCCTGTTGGAGTCCATAAATATTGCCCTGTTGTGGAAGGGATTTCCCATACCTCTGACATCCTATGAAGTCCCGGCCAGCTGTAATGTAGTGAAGCAGCAGAGACAAAATCTTTAACAAATGGGGCCAGGAAGGAAATGCGGCTCTAATTCTTTGGCCAGAAAGACTCACTGATGAGCAGCAGTTTACATGACTACAAACAGACAAGAACCCTCTGGGCTTTTTTTTTTTTTTTTTTAAAGTCTTGTGGTCTTCACATTTATAGGAGAAAGATGCCAAAGAAATATTGAAGCTGTATCTCCTCTTCGTTTGTTAGCACAGTTCCCCAGCCTGCAAAGTTGATTCTGTGTGCTTGGAAGAGAAGAAACCCCTTTTTTCCTGTCTGTTTTCAGTGAGGATTATCTGAGCTTGGCACAGAGACCCTCCAAAGCCTTTAATGAGGTCTTCAACCTCCAGCCATGAGGCTGAAAGTTACCATAGCCCATTCATGCTTAAATTCCTGGTAGGAAGTTTGTTTTTCATACTTTACTATGGTTTTCCTAGAAACTTTGATCTTCACTCCTGGGAGTCTCATATACACTGCATCTGCATCGTTGGCCTTAATCTTTCATAACTGAGTGGCCTACTTATCAAAGTGTGACAGCTATCTTAACCCCCCACCCACTTCCCARCATAGCTATAGGAGACTCTCCAACTGTTATGAAAACAGAAAAGTTAATTGAATAGGCTGTTTCTTGTCGTACTCCAAATATTTGGTCTCCTTTGTCACTACGGCTTGACTCCTTCAATCCTCTATCCATATAGTCCCTGTCTCCGTAGCAGCTGAGAGTTAGCTTTCAGAGTAGCACGCTTCCATGAACAAATGATTCACTTTTGCTCACCATTTTCCTGGACATTGCTTTATTCCTGAAAGGCCATTTTTTCAAGTGTGAAGACTAGCAATTGGCATATTCTTAATATAAATAGTAACAGCTATCTCAGTATGAGTCAGCAGTCTCATAATATCAGAATATATAAACAGGAGTGCCATAAAAAAGCAATGGGCAGTAACTATGCCCCTCTACCTAACAGTGGCCTGCCTTGGGTGCAGGACAGTGTCTTCTTTTGGATCCACACTTTAGTAATGAGACAGACCGTTCACTCTGCTGGGAAAGCAACAAGAGTGGTTCAAGGCTTGGAAATCATGACTTCTGGGAAAAATAACTGAGAGAACTGGTTTTTTTTTTTTAGTCAATAGAAGAAAAGGCTGAAAGTGAAACCTGAAAATTACTTTCAGCTACATAAAAGACAGAAGCAGAGGAGGAGTAAATTGATCTCCATGTCCACTGGAGATAGGGCTCATAAGACAGTGCTCTCTGCCTATGATTTTTCTCAAAGAAAAAAAAAATATCGTGCCAATAGAATTTGACAGAAAGAGGATCTGTTGGATTACACAGTGTAGTACATTTTGCCTCCATTTGTTGGTCTACTGTGGATTGGTGACAGGTTTTTTTTCCCTAGCTTCCTCCTTGGCAGTCCATTTAAAACTGGCTCATATTTTGTTATTACCTCTGATGGTTAGCAAACGGCCATATCTGCGAGTTAACTCTCATTTATGATCTTCTCATAATGATAAAGTGGTTCTTTTAAGAGTCCCATTGCTTGCCAAAAACCTATTATTGCAAAAGTCTAAAGCCACTTCCAAAATAATTTATTGGACAACTGCACTCTGAATGAGTAAGAAGCACTAGGAAGGCTCTCATTTAATACCAGCAATCAAATACATCTTAATGTACCCATAACCGGAGTATCCAGATGCCATGTATTTAAGAGTAGTATTGCTTCTCTTCAAAAGAACCACATTCACCAGTCTTGCTTTTACAAATGCGGCATTAGTTCCTGGGATAATTTTCAGGAAGGACTTTTGAACAAGCTTGCTGTGGGCCTGCCCAGCAAAGAGACATATCTGAGCTGGCTCTCCACAAATAGCAACTAGCAGAGGAGGACTTATCTGCATAGGCAGGTGCAAAGAGGGAGAAGCTTCTCATCTGTGTCCAGAGCTGGCCAAACCAAGCTGACTGTGGTCTGGAAACCATGCAGCCGTGTTAACGTATTAGGATATACAAACTAAGGCTGGAGCTGGTTCACATCCAGCTAGTTGGAAGCACAGCAGAGGAACTCAGGTCTGTCAAATCCCACGGAAATTAAGGAAAGCTATGCAACTTTTCACAAGCATATAATTCTCCCGGGGTGGGTCCATGAGGCTGAACCATGCCGTCCAGATTTGGACTGCAGTCCGTTTGAGTCCACATGCAAACGTCATAGGGGTCAGACCTGATTTTTGGGTTTGAATTCATTAGGTATACAAAGATGTGTTTTATCTGTGTTATTTCATCAGGATTTTATAAATCTTTTCCTCATGTGAACACAAGATCATTCACAAATGGAAAAACCTTGCTGAGTTATTTCCTTTTTTTTGAGCCTCCGATACTAAAAATTAGCAGTTTTTTTGAAAAATTGCATGAGTTTTGTGACTCATGAGGGTTGTAGGTGGTATTATTTGTTTTGGTGTCTGGAATCCCAGTGTCAAACTTGCTTTTGTCAGAAGATTGATACAACGTTGGTTTTGGCGAGAAACATGGTRGGAGAAAGGACATCACTTAACAGATACTTAAAATGTGGTCAGACTCTGAAAAGTGACTCTTAGAAATGACATTGTGGTTTTCCATATTTATTTTCTCTCAACAACTTCCAGAAACAATCTGCTGAGTTCACAGATCTAAAGGTGATTTGTTGAGCTGTCACCTCTCCAAACTCAGTGGAGGGTTTTGGAAACCCCGCCTTCTTCCTTGCGCCTCTTCCATCATCACCACTAATAAGGATCCCACGACTGGAAATTAGCTGACATGTTGCTGATGGATGCATGAGGCCGAGTAAACTCTAGCTGCTCTTCCATGGCTCCTTTGACTTATCAGGGATGAAAAGAGCAATGATTCAGCTTCAGCCAGAGGTAACACAGAGGTACACAGAAAGAAGATTATAAAGTAGCAGTGGGATGGTCTAGTGGTTGAGACATGGCTCTGAAACTATGGACATCTTAATTCAGTTCCCATCTTTAAAATAATCAAGTTCTCATGCTCTCTGTACTCTATATGGCTGCTGTTAGCCTTGCCAAGACTGGCAAACTCCTCCAGCCTGCAAAAGCAATCGCTGGGTTCCCGGTACCTGTGCAGGCTATGAGCAAAAGCTACATGCAACGTGTAGATGATAATAATCTGGCTCCGAAACCTAGCATAACCGTACTTACTGCAATGTTCTTGCTTGAAAACTAAAGCTAATTAGCCCATGTGGAGCAAAGCTGCTGATGCAACTAGACTGTTTCTGATGCCAGAGCTAGCAGGGGTTCCCCTCTGCAGTGCCATGTAGGCACAGTCATAGCACAGTAGTCAAGCAAAAATAAATCATCATAACTGAAATGTCCTGGACTTGTCRTGGCAAAAAAGTCAATCAGCAAGTGGTGATATTGAGAAAAAAATCACTTCATTTTTCAGTGGAAAATATTCAAGGACAGTTAAGAAGCCCCAAATTAGGTCATTCTTCTATAATCCATTATGTTGGGTGCCTATGGRGCAACATTAAGGATGGTCACTACTTTTAGGTACCTTAAAATGACAGCACTGATTTCCCCATTGAAATACATAGATTATGAGTTCTCATTTCAAGAACACCTGTGTCATCTCTACAACTGACAYGCTTAGAGTGTGATTTTTCCTGTGCAAAGGTGGAATAATTTGCTCAAGCAACATTTATTCTGTGCGTTCTTATTTACTTGAATAAACTACATTTGATATCATTTTGTTAAGAGAAAGCTCGCTGGGATGAAACTTGGCTTATCGAGGCCTGAAGCTGTGAGTCAGGAGTACCACGTCCCATTTCACAGTGCACTTCTCTGACCTATGGGAGGCCATTAAAGGTCGGTCCAAACCCAGCTGAAGTAACATGAAAGAGTCCCATTGACTTCAAAGGGGCCTGACTCAAGCAAGATTTCTCTGYGTCATGTTCCTCATCTTTCCAGCTGGCAGAGATGCCTACCTCTTAAGGTAGTGAGGCCTAATGATTCACCCCAGTACATAGGGAACATGGGGAATTTTGCCAGAGAGATAGAGGGTGACTCCGAAACATGACTATTTTGAGGTTTCAGGTTACATTGCTGAGGAAACCTGATACTGCTTTAGTTAATATGGCTTGAGCAGACAGAGTTCTTGTCTCAGCTATGACTGTTATTGCATGTTCATGAGGTCTTAAGGCCAGTGGGTATGTTTTACCGTGCATCAAGTGCTTGAGCTTTGCAGGTTAGCTATTTTTTTCAAACCCAAGGCTCGTTTGTGTTGCACTTCTATTTTACTCCAATCTGAGGTGCAAACGAGCAGATAGACAGCTACAGTTTTAGCTCATCTCCAAAAGGCCCCAGCCTGAACCAAGCCCAGGTCCAAACATCCCGAGGGCTGAAGGCTGATCCCAGGGCAGAGCCTTTGCGACTGGCTCCTCTTCAGCCTCTCTGCTCTCGGAGGAAGCAGAGCTCTTTGCTGAACGCCCTTGAACTTGGCGTGCTTGAAGCAAACTCGGTCTCCGCGTGGCTGGGCTGACCTAGGACGCTTTCCCAGCGCCGCGGCGGAGGAGTTCCCAGCCCACGGTGAGGGCGTTAGAGGAATCCTCCACCAACAGTGGTCCTCACTTCCCTGCCTCCGTGGGGGCAGGTGGGTTTGGGAGCTTATTTAGCCGGGGCAGGGGGCCATGGCAGCTGCCCCCTGCACTGACCACCCAAACGGGGGCAGAGCCCCACCCTGGGCTGCAGCTGCAGCCGCTCAGCAACTGGGAGGCACTGGGAGGCACTGGGTGGAGGTGCTGCTGGGAGCAGGGCAGAGAGCGGCGTGGCAAAGACACCTATTTTAAAGGTGGACGCGCTGGAGAAGGCCCATAAACGAAAGGTACTTTTTAAAGCTTTCTATATATTTCTGGAACAAAGAGCGGTGGCTGTGGAAACAAAGATAAAGCCCATTGACAAATGATGTCTGAAATTGCAACACACACACACACACATCCATACGTATATACCGCATATTACAGTAATTTTAATTGCTCGTAACCTACCCCGCTACCCCCCCCTCGCTTTCTGCTTCCTCCTCCCGCACTCTCGCCCCCCCCCCACGAGTTAATCTGTCGCTAGATTCTCAGCTTTTCTTTTGCTTCTGGTTTCATTTTCAGATGACAAAATTCAAGGCACACAGCTCTGCTGTCTGGTTGCCCTGGTAACGGCAGCCTATTATCGTACCTTGTCATTCATCAAGAAAGAATTGCACTTGACAGAGATAGACCAAAATGCCTGCAGTCTGCAGCATAAAAAAAAAAGGAAAAAAAAAGAAAAAACTGTTTTCTTTTCTTCCAAGTATGTAAAAGGCCTTTAATGCCTATTTAGTTACATGTTTTATTTAACATTGCTTATTACCCACTAAAGAGATTGTCGATACTCGTAGAAATAGATATTTCCTCCTCAAAAATATATTTAAGTCAAATTTGTAATTCTGCCTTGCTTTCAAACCCTTCCACCCTGATGCACAATATAAAGGAAATGGTTAAATGATAAACGTTTTGCATGTTGAATTCACCAAGTGACCACACAAATGCTGCCTTTCTGCTTAATTATGCCTTGTGTTGGTTAGCTTTCCTGCTCTCTTTATAGAGCTTCAAAAATAATTAGCAGGGTATGTAATAAATAATTGAATTTTATCTTTAATTAAGCCTTCAAGTGTTATGGAATACAGAAAAGTGCATGTACATAAAAAGTACATATATATATCGTGTGGGTACATATGTATATGTATGTTGTATGTATTAAAAAGGTGGAGGTTTCTTTGAGCATAAAATGTGAAATCATTCTTTCTGAAGTTGGAGCAGTCCCAAATTCATTGTTCTTCAAAGGCAGGAAAAGGTAATTGCTTGTTATTTTGCCTACCTCATCTTTGCCATTTGAAATAACCCAAATTAATTCCTGAAATCTGTGGCCTCATACTTGTTGTTAATGAACACATTTATATGTTGAAATGCCCAGTATTATGATTTTTTAGGTCTGAGTATTTTTCTGATAACTGTATAGTTGTTTAAACAGCTGTAAGTGAGGGGGTTTGGCTATTTTATAAAAGGATTTTGGGTCAGAGTTTTGCTTACATTGGTCAATTTGCTTGTTAAAGGTGGGATATGTTGTAAAATAGGTTTTATTGGCCATGTGGTATTTTAAGTACATATCCTCCTTGCTTGGGTTTTGAATCTCTGATTGTTGAATCTTTTGTCCTGGAGATCAGAGAAAAGGAAAGAGAGATAGTGGAGGAGAAAGATAGAGTGCACTTAAAAAAGGGAAAAAAAATAAATAAAAAAATCCCCGCACCGATTCTACGTGAGCTCTGTTTATTTTCATTAAGCGTGTGTCATCCGCGCTGTACGCAGCCTGCAGGGGTGAGGTGCTCTGAACTTCGGGAGCCGGCTTTGCGCTCCCCCACCGAAAGCAGGAATCAGTGCGCTGCTCTCTTTCTGCGTTCGAGCGCTCTGTCTACACAAACTCCCACATGGGGAAGGGATACACGGGGAAAATATACGGTTGTGACTGCACCAAATCAAATGCAGATCTTTTCATTAGAGAGGTACTTGGTGCTTGCTGCCCGGGAAAGTCTCCAGAGGACACATTCTTACCGTTTCACATTTACAAGCCTCGGACGCTTCCCGACGCGGATTTCGGGTTTATTTGCAGCAGCGACGCAGCGACAAAAAGAGCAGGGAGAGAGGGAGATGGCACTTAAAACATCTACTAATACGCTAGTTCCTAGAGCCACTCCTGAACTTTTTACTTTTCGCTTTAATAATGCCGCAACACCAGTGTTCATTTCCTGTTCAACCTCAGTCCTACCTTTTGATTTTTAAATCTCCCTTAGGCTAGGGGTTTCAGCGGACAAAGAAATGAACAGGCAGAAACAATTAAACTAGCAGATACAGTGAAAACCAACACCACAGCACTTTGGCAGAAATTGCAGTGTATGAGCGAATTCTGTCATGTATTTGATGTTTCAACAGTCGGTCTTATTCTTGCAGTTTCTTCCAGCCTTCCTTTCGGCTAAAAGAATTCTGCTCTCCCTTAGGACCTCATAAATACATAGAGGCACTGAAAATATTTTTTCTGTATATTAATATTACATGATAATCTTGGAGAAAAATAAAATGCTAAAGCTAGACCTTCTTAACTGCAAAATGGCTCTTTAAATCCCTTTTAAATGTTCGCATATGTCTTTATGAAAAATTGGAATTTGGAATGTTTATACAGCCCTGAATAGTGCAAGTGAATATCCTTAAATTAGCTTTTCAAGTTGATTTACAGCTTGAAAATTCTGTAACAAGACACAAGTGTTATCTGTTAAGAACGGAATACGTTTTTTTGTTGTTGTCTGTCTGTGTGTCTTTGCTATGAAACAAAATGGGAGCCAAAATGCCAGCTATAAAATGCACTTTCAGGCGGAGGAAAGGCTATGTGGGAATTAACACAGGAAGAAATAACTTACTCCAAAATTAAAATACTCCTTGTTTAAAAAATGTATTTTACACAAAATTTATTGATCAAATCTTACAATATAAGGGGGGGAAAAAAAGTCCCTGGAAGTCAGTATTTGTTTTACTTGGGAAAGGACTGGACATCTATCAGATCTATCTAATTAATTAGTTCTGTCTGTTGATGTGTGGATCATTTATCTCACTATCTTTCCAGGCTTTTATTTTGTGCTCGTAGTCTTGCTACCTGAGCCTGTGATAGGTCAGAAAATAAGGACAGAAGTACAGAGCTCTATGTATTTCTGAGCATTTTTAACCCCTTGTTCTGACACAGCCACCAAAAAAGTTGTTGACAGAGGGTTTAGCTGGGCGGATGGAAATGTATTTGTAGCCTGTAAGACCGTAAGAGACCTTCATAAACAGCTTGTATGGCCCCCTCCACAGCCCGAGCCAAGGAGCCCCGCTCAGTAAACCCTACACGCTGTGTTTCAGCAACTACTTCGGCTTTATTTGTACTCTGGCACATGGGGGATAGCTGATTCTCTGAAGCCAAGTTTTTAAAGCACACTTGGCACATGGTCTAAATTTGAAGTCACCCTTAATCTCTGAAACAAGTGCAAGTCAGAGAGATGCTTGCTATGGGTCTGACTCAATAAAAACCCCGTCCTGCATGGCAGGAGGGACGTCCATGTAAGCTCTCACAAGCCTCCAAAATTGACTCTGGTGGTGAGGAGAGCTGCTGCGAGGTCTTAGAGGAGGTTGCTCTGTGTGAGAGCCAGATGGAGGTTTTATTGAATCCAGCCTTTGGGTATCAACACAATAAAACACCTCCTGTAAACCAAATTCTCTCTTTCTCCYTCCCTCTTTTTCCCCTCTCTTTCCTCCTACTGCAGAGCAAATTTGAAGAATGCTGCGAGTAGACTAAAACCATGGCATGATGTGTGCTTATCTAAAGTTCAGTCAGGACAGAGTGACTCTGTTACCTTTGAATGTGTCTGAAATTAAAATGTCATGGCTCAGATTCCAACTTCTGCTCGTGATGAGTTATATCCTGTGCTACAAATCACCCCTTGCAATGACCAATGCTTTCCTGAGTGCGAGGCAGTGATGGGACAGCTAGAGGAAGGCTCAGACTATTTGTCTCCTTGCCCTACATATATACACAGAGTATATTTTTCTGTACTATTTTTGCACGTAATATCGCTGTTCTCGGTGGCACCACTGAAGGTTAAGGTCTAGATCTGACAAAGAGACTCTGGCTTATCTGCCARCTTTTCTAAGTCCAATTTCAAAGGTCAGAGCTGTGATCTGCAGTCCCCCTTCCTCCCAATTACCTTCCATTCCTCTTCAGAGGCAGCTGAACTGAAGATACATCCACAGGTTCACCACTAAAAGCTCTTGAGATGTCTAAGGAGGCTGGGTATCCATGTCTGAAAGTGATTCCAGCTTGACGGAGCCAAACATTGGCCTCTGCCTCTAAGTACCTCTGGGCCATAGTGTTCAGTGTAGAGCGCAATCCAGTAAGTGTGCTGAGAAAATGCCCTTGGGCACCGGCTCCAGGGGAGGCTGGTGGAGGAACACCTTGTCTGCAGCTCCTAGCTGGGCTTTGGCAGGAGAGTGATGTGGATGTGTTCCTACATAGCACTCCTGACCCTAAGAAATGAAAAGCAAATGAAATAGAACCTGAACACTAGGATTTTTTTTTTTTTCAATTAGTGAAAATTAAGTGAAAACAAGGCAAAGGCGGAGGTTGAGGGGAATATCTGCAGGTAGGGACAGTATGGTGATGGTGGCTCCTTCTGTTGAATGCTGTGAAAATAGTCTAGTGGTACCATCAGAGCAATGTAGTTGCCTGGGCAAGTCAGAATCTCATCTGGATTATCTCAATTTTTAAATCAAGCAAGAAGCAATTATTTTTATCTGTTTTTGGTAACGTGATCGAATCATTTCTCTCACATGCAACTGATCATTGTGGTCTATAGCATTATAACCTCCAGATTTTTGGTCTGATTTTCAGCTACTTCCATGGGCTGTATATACCATGAAGCTATGTGGAATTTGCATCTAGTACAAAATACAGTTTCCCATTTGTAACACAGTGTTAGTGGAAGGGGATGGTCATCCTAAGGGCTGTGCTGTTTTCTACTCCAAGGCATTAACTCTAGATCCTGCTTTTCTGAGACCCTTCTGGTTTGAGGAAATACTTTTCATGTGCCATCGTAGTGGCTGAGGTTGGTGGGGAGGGTTTTTCTGGCAGCCTCTATATTAGAATAGAGAGCAGTAAAGTGGATGTTGTCTTTGGAATATCTTTTCTGCCGAGCGAAAGGGTCTCAGATCCCAAGTTGCCACCAGGCATGAAAAACAGGCTATTTGTTTTCAGTTGACGGGGCAATAGTAGGACCACTCTGCAGTTCGTTGGCAAGTGATCCTTGCTGGCCCTGGGCCTGCTGGGGCGCCTTTCAGGATGTGACCTTCGCCTTGAGACGGCATTGGGCAGGGCAGCTTTGGCTTCATGGTGAGAGACTGAAGGTTAAGCATTTCTTGGGAGAGCCCCTGAACTGGGAGCTTTGTTTTGAAGCAGTCCTAAACTTTTCACCTTTAGGAGTACAGAAGTTTCTGATTCTTTCTTGCTTTGGTGGATAGTGGAAAGCAGCAGCACGTGCCAGCTATTCTTGTATTTTGCATGACCTACAACTAGTTGTATTAGGTGGAACTATTGATTTGGCATTTGCAATAACTTCTTGTTAATAATCTGTCAAAGTATCTATTGCTATGTAAATCTAAAGTAAAACTGACTTGGATAAAAATAGGTACTTATATAACCCTTTCTTAAAGCTACCCATGAATGCCTGAAGTTAGAAAGAAAGTACTAGCAGAAGGACCTTCTTCGACAGTTGTTCATTAGAGTAATATTTTCTCCCACATAAGAAGCAATGGCTACAGCTCATATTTACTGGTTCTGGACTTATGTAGTTGAATGAATCATTGTAAATTGTGAATAGCTAATCTGAAGTCCCAAAGCTATGCAGATACCTTCTTAAAAGCTGTCAGAAACCATTTGAAAAGCTGAAATAACTGACTAACTGAAATAAATATGTATAAAATTTTCCAGTGTTGCATCAAAACCAATGAAAGACCATCTCTATCTGCATAGTGGACAGTACAGTATTTTTGTTTTAGCCCATAGACATTAGTCTCCTGGTTTATATATCGAGAAAACAGGTTTTCTTTTTTTTCCTTTTTGTCATTCCTCCCAGTGTGGTTTTTAAGCTCAGCTGAATTAATGCTTGTAAACATTTGCAACTAGAGAGACATTATTTTTTTTATAACAGAACGAAACAAACTGCCCCATTTAAATATCCACTTCTCTTTTTGAAATTTGTCTCACAATTTAAATCAAGACTAAAAATTTGTGAGTGAGGAACTGGTTTAATCATTAGGTGCGGTGTATTGCTAGACCAAATATCTGCAGTGAGGCATCAGTGAGTCTTTGTGGTTTCTCTTCTCAATTTATTCTGTAAAAAAAACTAAATGCCACTTTGTTTCATTATTGTTCAAGTATTTTGGCAAGGACTTCAGCCAAATTTTAGAGCCTTTCCACTTTTTCCTCAAATTCCTGTAATCGGGCTGCTTTAAAAGCTGGTATCTGATTATTCCTCTGTTAGTTCTCCCAAAATCATATCTTATCAGAAGCAAAAGGTGATTAGACTCACTAATGCTGCTGGATCACCACACCCAGTACCTTCACCTTTAAAAAGTGCCTATTTTGGTCTTTCGTCTCATTTTTTTAAATAGGAGGAGGATGTCAATTGTGAAAAACCTGAGAGACTAAAAATGCATTTAGTGTTCTTTATATTCTTCCTATTTGTTTCAGCTAGATCATTTTAGACATGATAACGTGAACATGCATGGGATATAGATATTTCACAGCACCAAGTTATGGGATGCAGGGGCTAACAGGAGTTAGAGCAACCTTTTGCCATCCAGCTAGTGGCTGCTAAGTACTTTTTGAATTTGGATTTCATGAGTGTTATGGATTTTCATAGAAAAAAGTGATGGAGGAAGARAAAACTGAATGAAGAAAATTTCATGGGGGGGATCAGATAGCACTAATACATATAAGTGTTTCCCCAGGCAATGCAAACAAAGGGTGAGCATGGGTGTTTCTGTCAATATCTTACCATTAGCTTTTAGTGGTAACCAGGCTCCTGGTTTTGATCCTGCTTTTTTTTTTTTTTTTTTTTCCCTTCCAAATACTTGCTTTTATGCTCTGTAGCAATGAGGTGTTGATGCAGTATTGCTAACTGAAGCGTTCAAAACTCAAGTGTCAGGTGCCTAACATCATGACTCTTAAAACCATGCGATTAAACTATGAGATCTACGTGAGACTGTGAGATCACGTGGGATTTATTCTCATTGCCTTCCAGCTTTTGAAAATGTAGGCCTTCTTTGGGTTACATCTTACAAGCTCCTTCTCCTCAGCTGTGGGTGGTGAAGGCAATGAACACGGATATTCTCACGGAATTCCAGGATTCCAGGATTTCAAGGGAAAAAAGCTAGCAAACATTGTTAGACTCCTGGTGAAAACATGGCAGCTGGAAAGCTCTGTTATCAGGGAGCTGGACGTCTCGGAGCTATGAAGGGCATTCGTGGAGTAGAGCTGAGGGACTGACCGGGCAGATATTTTTGGTCATAGCAGTGCTAGCGCATGCGGGAGTCCAAGCTGAGGCCAAGCAAGTGCCAGAACTTGGCACCTTCTGGTCAAGTTGGAAATATCATCAAAACAAAGCCCAAACAAATCCAGGAATTTGTTGTTTTTTTTTTTTTTTCCCCCCAAAGTGAAAAACGGCCAGTACTGTTTTTGGAGATGACTGTTTGAGAGTCTCTGGCTCCCGCCGGGCTGTCGGGGAGAGGCTCCCTCCCCGCCGGCAGGGCATCAGCACCCGCGGACGGCCGCGGCCGCCCCTTCCCGTGGATCGGGGCCCCCAACCCTGCTGCCTTCGGGAGCTGCGCGGGGTCAAACCTTGCGGATCTCGCCTCGCCCCCGCTTAGCCGAGTCCCGGGTGCCGTGGGAGGGATGAAGACGTGGCCCAGCGGAGAGGCCGAGGCTCTGCCGTGTTGGCAGGGCGGTGTCTTGTTTAGTTGTTTTGGTTTGGGAAGTGGCAAGAGATAAACACTGCCCCACGAAACACAGGCAGCTGCAGCCCGGCCGCCCTCGCTGCAAAAGCCTGGTATTTAATGAAGGGAAGGAAAYGGAGCAGAAAATACATTTTTTTTCCGGGTAGCTCAGGTACTCTTTTCTCCACTGCCTTTGCTATGCAGGAGTCCGTGAGGGGCATTTCAATGTATTCAATTCAAGCCATGATTTTAGGGCAGGATAAATTTTCATCCAGTTTTAGAAGAGAAAAAAAAAAAAGCAAAAAAAAAAAAAAAAAGCCATGTTTGGCAGAAGAGAGCAGGTTTACCAGAACGGGTTCTGATCTCAATATTTCAATGGATGTAATGTCTTGTCTCAAGTGCTTGCTAGCAGGAAGGCGGGGGGAGACAGGGAAAACAGGAAGAAATGGAGGCCATTTTTTTTTAATTACTTTCCAAAATACCTATTAATGAGCAGCCCTGCTAAAAGCACCTGTCATTTACTTCCAAATAAGTTCCCTTGAAGGTTTTGTGGATGCTTTGCAGTGATTATTTGCGGTAGACCAAGTTCTGTGTAGTCCCGAGCGCGCGGAGTTTCAAACAGAAATCCGATTAGAGGTCTTTGTGCAGATGCAGGTTCCTCAYGCGAGCGCCCGGGTCCGGCGTCCAGCCTGCAGGCAGCTCAAACGCGCCGTACGAAACCGCCTCCTCGCTTTAGGGACGGAGCAAGGTCCCACTTTGGTTCAGCCAGAGCTATTCTGAAATCAGCCCCTTTGACCAGTCAGACGTTCAGCGCTCGCTGCGCGTGATAAGCGCTTCCAAAAAAATCGGACCGTGCCGCGTCTTTGCTGCCTGGAGAAACCGGTCACTTCCACGTGAAACGAGAGGCAAAAAGGGCAGTTTCCAATCTTTGTCTTTTTGAGGCAATTCTGGAGAAACACTGTTAACTGCAGATCTGCAATTATTCCCAGAACTGCAAGAGTCAGGAAGGTACATGCAATCTTCATTTTTCTAGGCAATTTGGTCAGTTAGTGTAGCGAAGAGTGCCAAAAATGCAAAGCGTTATTGCAAAGAGTTTTAGGAAACATTCCCCTCCTTGTATGTATCATGTAGAAGTTTTGTCTTAAATGACCCCTTTCTGAGGGTTACTAAACATTTGTCTGTATTCTGCAGTGCAATAAATGTAGTCTGCTCAGTTGAAACACAATGAAAAACTCAGAGTAGAGGGATTTTTTTGGTTTTGTTTGAGTATACCCCCCAAAAAATATGYTTTTCTCTATCTTTTTAGCATCTTAATTTAAAATAAACTGCTGCAAAACTATGATGCTGTAAAACAAAGGAAGAAGAAAAGCTCTTAAAGGAAATGCTCTTAAACATAAGGATATGAGATAATGAAACTGGCTACTGGGATAAGCATATTTATTGGGTTTGTTATGTATCAAATGTAACAAAAGTAAAGTGTCTGAAGAACTCCATGTGTGGTTCCTTCACACTCTTTGATCACACAATTCCCCCTTTAATTCAGATGCAGTAGAGCTTAAGTGGCTTCATTGATGTGTTAAGTGTGGAATGATTTTTGTATAAAATAAAAAAAAAAAAAAGACCCCATTATGTGTCCAGAAAAGCCTTGTGTGCACTTGTTTATTGAGACAGGAAGTCGGTTTCCCACACCGAACAACAGTGCTGAAACACTGAAAAATTGTGTAGGGAAGAAAAGTAAAGGAAACTTAATTTTCTACCTGGCAGAAATCGGCCTCCGGAGGAAGAAGTAGACAATGAGATTGGGCTTAAACTGAATAATAGAGCCTGATTGATTTTAGGAAAATGCTCCACACCATTTATATGGGGGGTTCATGTGCTGCTTTTGTTAGTAAAATGCAAGGCTTTGGTACAACCGTCTTTGTAGTCAGCCTGCTGCTTAAGTATTGCTTCCACTACTGCATTGCCCAGAGGAGAAAGCACCCAGAAGAACGGCTGTCAGGTAGAAACGCAGCATTTAAATATATATTAAAAATAAAAGAACAGCGRACTACTTTTAGCTCATTTCTTACCAGTTTATCGCCAACAAAATTCTGTGTGAGGCCCTTTTAAACAAAGGCTCAGATGCTTCGGTGGTGTAAATCAGGATAGTTTCTTTCATGCAAGACAAAGGAGCTACTCTCCGTTCCACCACCTGACGCTCCGGGCTGCCTTTCCCACACAGCAGCAAGGCAAAAAACCATCATTTTTGTAAGGCCTGAATTTTAATGTTAAAAACGAGACAAAAAATTACAGAGTGAAGCTTTTAGATCAATAGTTAGTGTACATTTATTAATACTTAGGAATATCAATATGATTAGTAACAGGTGCTAAAATCAGACGTCTCCTAATCTCCAGTTTTGGTCAGAGAGTGTCATGGCCCAAAAGTGGAATATTGCGTATAGGCATTTATTGGGGTTTTCAGAAGCAGCTCCCAAGTAAAATCACAAGTGCACTGGGCCCGGCACAGTGGGCTCAGAGCCTGGAGTTTTAATCAGAGGATACAAACCCAGGGTCTGAGGGGGAAGAAAGGCACAAAGAAATCAAGTGACTGGCCAAAGGTCATATAAAGCATTAGTAGCAGAGACCAGAATAAACACCAGGTTTTGCAGGTTCRGTATTTTGCTGCAAATTCATATTTCCTTATTTTTCTCAGCAAATAATGACATCTTCCTCTGGCAAAAAAGCATGCTTTGGGGTTCAAACTACATACATTTCATGAGCGCTAAGGTCRCTTTTTGCTTTGGAAGCTTGTGAAAATGTGTGGTTTCCTCGACRCTGATGCCAAAACCAAGGCTATTCAAAACAAACAAACACGAAAGCGCTCCAAAATGCAGGCTAGGCCTTTGAAAATATTACCCTGAGATGCATTTTGTGCAAAAGAGTTGCAGGGAAAAGACCCTGCCCTCCCCTTTGCAGGTTTGCAGGACCTTGGTGTCACCTCGGTGACAACCATCAGAGGTTTGCCCTAAGTGTGTCCCTCTTGGTGGGAAGTTYTACAAAGCTGTTGTTTCTTTTACCTGAATGCCAAACTTCTTCAACAAATGCGTGTGCTTAGATGTAATAAGGAGGAACCTGAACTTAGGTCTATTTGCTAACTGCTTTTTGATCCTTAGAAGAGCAAGACACAGAAATTGCAYGTTTCCCTCACACGTGTGTGCTCTCGCCCGCAGCTCCCCCTCCCGCAAGCCCGCTCTTCGCRGAGCGTTTCCCAGCCCGTATAAAGCCCTTCTCCCTTTCAGCACCGTCTCCCCACACCCAGCGCATTCCTTTCATGTGCTCAGACCAATGGCCTTATCTCTCGCTCGCGCCCTAATTATGAAATGTGTGGTATGTTGCTGCTCCACGAGAGCAGACAGCGCTGGGACTGGGCAGGAGCTGAAGGGCTGCTCTTACTGCTCTTGAGGCAAGGCAGATTCAGTGCAAACTGGCACTTCTCTCTCTTTTTTTCCTCCTTTTTTCCTTGAGAACGAAAGAAAGTTGGAACCATCACTCAACCCCTATCTGGCGCATAAGGATGGTTCGAGGAAGGTGGCCCCTTTCCGACATGACGCGCAGGTCCGACGCGTTCGTGCCGGTGTTTGTCGTGGCCGGCGAGCTCTCGAGCCCGGCGCGGGGCTCTGGGGCCCGGCTGGCTCGGCCTCGCTGCCTCGCGCCCGCGGCACGCGCCGGCTTCCCTCCGCTCTCGAGGACTGCGGGCGCGCGGCGCGTAGCGGGAGCCTTCAGGCATGTGCGCCTTAGCGCAACCRTCAGACGCCTTGCGGTGGGATTTTTCAAAGCGGATGGCTACTGGCTTGTGCCTGCTTCTGCTGAAATTGTCGGCAGCAGCGAGATAGCTAGGCCAAGGTACGGACGGAAAAATCTCACCTCGAAATACTGTATATCTGAGAAACGCAGCTAAATTCTGCAACCCCCCCCCAGCCCCAACTATTTTAAAACATAAGCTATGCTGTGTTAGCCTGGCCATCGGTTGAAGAAAGGAACATATCCGTGACCTGCCGTCAGTTCCTCCCCCCAGCCCCACTTTGTCAGTCCTTAGTGAAGCAAAAACTGGCTTTTCTGATTTGAATCATGATTCAGCCTGATGCGATTTGAAATGCCTGGATTCTTAACCCCCTGCATGATGGGATTTTATCTACTGGAAACGCCAGCAGCCTTTAAGTCAGGCATGGCAGTGTCTTGCCAGCCCCTATACCCAGCATGCTAAATAAATGATAAATATTGTTGCACATATGTTACATCTGTCAAAAGTCTCAGCGTCACGCAATCATCACGTGGCCTTTATAAGGTGATGAAAGGAGCAAAAACAACAACAAACCCACAGGCAAACATCAGATCTGCAATAAACATTCTCCGCAAATAAAATACCCTATTAATGAAATAGGCTCGTAAGGAAGGGGAATATCTTTTATTAGGTGAGCTAAAGCACTGAAGACAGCAGACGTGCTGAGGATTCAGAGTGTCTCCCTCAGGTCACACAGCTCTCGTGCTTAGCCTGCAGTGGGTACCGCGCTGTCACTATTTTCGTTGGAGAGGTCCCGGGTGCTGCTTTTAAACACTAGCTTCAGGAGAGGGAGGAGGAGGGGAGGTAATGAAGACAGCTCTTGAAGCTCTGAAGTGTCACTGTTACTTCTGAATGGTGGCTGTGGAGTCCCACACCCCAGTGAAACATTTCGGTTTGCTGGAGGTCGGTGCATGTTATTTTGCACCTCCCCAAGGCAGGGGTTTTTAGCATCTCTTACTCTAGAAGCGGCATTCGGAAAGTCTCAGGGAAATGGTAAGGCAAAGCTGCGATCGGCCTTAATGCCACCGTGCAGGAAGGTGCAAATCCYGCGCCTGTCTCAGGGTTGCGAGGGTTACCGCGAAGGGCAGCCCGGGARGGAGCGATCGGGGAGGCGAGGAGGCTGCCGGCGTGCTGAGCCGCGGCTCTGCTCCGCCGCACCGGCTGGGCGCCGGCGAGGAAGGACGCCGGAGTGCTAACGCGTCTTCCTGCCCTCCAGCAGAAAGGAGCCGTGCGGGAGGCACGGGGCCTCGGAGGCACGGTCCCTCCTGAGGGGAGGTGTCGCTGCTCCACCTCTTGCCCAAGGCTCTGCCTAGGGGCGAAAACTCAGCCTAAGGAACGCRCTCGCCTCTCTCTCCCCTTAAAAATAAGGGTCACAGTGGCATTTACCTTGAAGTCTATTAAAAAAACATTGAACTCCCAGAGTGTGGCATGTGTGTTTCCTATTAGGAAAGCAGTTCCAGACTAATAACCATTTTTAATGGCTGTTGTTTTGCTTTACACTAAATGATATCAACTATTATTGCATGAGAAAGGCAAAGAAGTCTGGAAAATCAGATGAAAGCCTTCTGTGGCAATTTCAAAGGGGGTCAGAGATGCTCCCCAGATTTTGCTTAGCCCAGATGGAACATTTCCTGCTTATGATGGTAAGCTAGTGAAGCGCTTCTGCAAAACGTGCATGGAATTTTTCCTCTCCTTCCTTGCCTTACGCCAAGTCATTTTTGGAAGTCAGGTCATTTAGTTAATACAAAKAAGGACAGAGTCAGGCCCGCTGAGGCTTAGGAAGGCCAGCGTGGCTGACCAAGGAGCCCGTGGCAGAGGACAGGAGGAACTGAGTTCAGTCAGTCATTTGAGCAGGATTGCATGCGCGTGAAAATACTGGCCAGCCTAACTGGCTTGAAATGTCCTTCTAACATTGGGTATGACAATTCATCTCCCTGCCTCAATAGAGAACCGTGTTGGTTATAACTTGCAAGCAGCGTGTACTGACATCTGATTGTTTGCCTCTTTGTTTGCTCCTCTGTGCTCGCTGGGCAGATGTTTGCCCGAATGACTGGATGTGGCAGCTCCTGCAGCCGGTGACGGCTGCACCCTTCGGCTCTCTTGTAGTGTGCATCAGCTGAGCGGTAGTTTCCTGGCTGAGCCTGAGATACAGCGTAAAGCCCTGTTCCCTGTTGATGAGGCCTCTGTCACTCGGAGGTAACCTGCTATTAGAGGCAAGGGCAGGACTTGAACTAATAAACTCCACTTGGGCAGGTCTGCAGCTGAGCTAATTGTCTAGACTTGCTTATGCTCCATAGAGGAAATAAATGCTGCTTGTAGGATGTGATTCATCTCATCCTAAAGTGCGTGTACAAAATAGGTCAAATGAGCTGTACCCTAAATATGGCTATTTCTCTCCTTTGACTATAGAAGGAACCAAGGATGACTAGGTCTAGGGTTAAGTATAAAGCACTTACCTTGGGAAATAATGACAAGCGGAGGGAGCCAGGGACAGGTTTGTTGACCTTCACAGTGTGTTTTAAATTAGTTTTAGGATATGACTGCAAGTTGAGAAAAATTCAAAACAGCCCGATGGAATTGAAGCAAGTCGAATTTGGTTGGGGCCAAATGGTTTGTAATTTAGTTTAAGACCATGACTGTGAGTTCTAAAATCCCAAACAGTGTATCTTGCTGGCAAGTTGAGCATCTACTAATAATGCGGCAAGAAAGCTGAAGATTTTATCCACAGGGCTCAGGCCTACCAGAYTTTGAGCACCCCAGGCCTCTGACTACTTCTGTGGGAAGTGAAGGTGCTCAGCACTTTGCAGGCTCTAACCCTAATGATGAGCTGCATCATTCGCAGGGATAAATCATCCCTGTCCCATTAGCTTCAGTGGAGCTACCTCCGCTCAGATCACTTGGAGAAACACTCCTAGTATCTATGGAGCAACTCTGTAAGTTGGGCTGACCCATTTTGATTATCCTATTAGAAGGATGCTGCCTGCTTTCCAAAGGCACAGAAATCTAACTAACTTAGTTGCTCTAATTAGCCCCTACTGTAATTTCTACCATGCTGTTAAAATACGTTATTCTCAAATGCAATGAAATGCTTGTAAATCAAGTAAGATTAAAAATCCCTTTGGCTGCAGAGATGTGTTTATCCTAAAGACTTCAACATACTGAATTTTAAAAAATGCTGCACACTATTAAGGAGCCAAGGTTCATAGGAAGGAGCAATGTCTTTTATTGGATCAGTGCATGGAGTTGAAGAACAAAAAACAAACAAACAAACAAAAAACCCAAATTTTCAGACACACAAACCCTTTCTCTGGACCAAAGCAGGAGTGAGCTTGTATGAAATCGCACAGGAATGAAAYGCTTACTACAGACCCAGTTTGGGGGTGAAATGGGCCCAGTTTCCTGTGCACGCTGAGTTTTGCTGTGACATCCCTTCAGATACTGCTATCATACACTCCTTTTTTAGCACAAGGTATGTATGAATTTCAGTTGTTTGAGACCAAAGGTGGGAGGTTTGTGTATGTTCAGAACCTTGTCTCCAGGCTCCGTTTCCCAGTTCAGGGTTGGGTTCGAATGAACCTAGACCTGAAAGGGAACTTCATGAGATTTGTGCCTGACTTGTAATCAAAATGGTGTTAAATATCCAATTTGTTTAGATTTTTTTAAAAAGGCAAACAGTACTTTTATGTGCTTACATTTGCCTAAGGAAGGGAGCTAGACTCTMCTCTAATAAAAATTACTTTAGGTCCCTTAGGGCTATTTCACAAGGGCTGAGGTACACCAGCTGAGAACCTCACCCTAGAACTTATAAAAGTCTTTACTCATTGTTTAGTAAGCTTATATTTGGTTACTGAATTCCCAGTAGATATTTTTCTTTTGGATCTGTTTGGTTAGATGCCTTTCAGATGTATACTCTCCTCTCTCCACCCCTCCCAATAAAGGAGATGGAAAAATGGGCCATATTCATCCCAAGTACATGAGGAAGTGGTGAGATGTATCCCCGGCTCGGTTTCAGAGAGGTTAATCGCCTTGCTCAAGATCAGGCAGGGAAGGCTGTGGCTAATCTCRACCCAAATCTCCCTTTCTCACAGCACGGGAGAGCAAACTGGTTGTTTGAAGTTGTTGTTCTTTGTGTTTATTCGAGCTGCGTGCTTGCACCCCTTCCCTGTGACTTTGCCGTGCTAGCTGCGAGCGTTGCTGGAGAGCCTTCCTCTTTACAACAGTTGTGCAGAAATCACTTCCCTCCGCCGCTCCTTTTCGGCAGCGGCAATTTGTTATTCGCCAGAAATAGCTGCAGCTGAGCACCTGTTGTGCAGCCCGAGAGGCTATCATCTGGCGCTGCGCAAACAGGACTTCTGTTAGCGGCACTGCACCCCGATCCGCTCGGCTTTTCGATAGAATTCTCCTTCTGTTTTACCAGACAAATAATCTGTTGCGCCTCTTATTGCTTCTTATCTTTTGCAGCTTGGCCTGCTTCCATGCACCATTTTGTTCTCAAAGATGCCTAAGCTGATTCTTCAGCGCTAGCCAAAACAAATGAGAGTCTTGGCTGCCTGCGTGGTAGCAGCAGCTGGTTTCCCTATGGCTCCCTACACCTAACACTGGGGCAGCTTTGGCTTAGGCAGATAAAGCTCCTTTTCCCTCGTTAGGAGACTGGGAAGTGCTGGGGAGCAGGCAGGGGGGAAATGGAGCACTGTAAAGTTGTTYTGCTGATGTCGTTTTTAGTGGAAGAGTGGAAGTCTTTACTGTCGGCGTTTATTTATTGCGTGTGGTTCTACGACATCCATCACGACTGCCCCTTGAGAAAGAGCGGGGTCAAACGGATAGGGCACCGCGCTGGGAATTAAGACACCCAGAATCTGTCCCAGACACTCACCTGCTGTGTGACTTTGAGGTTTCCCTTCCTCGCCTTKCCTTGCCCATTCAGACTGCCAGGACGTCACAGCGGGAGCTGACTTTGGCTGTGTGTCTGTACAAACCAACATAAAAGGGGCCTGGTCCCAGCTGGGCACTATACACCTCGGTGCAATGCAAACAGTAATATATATTGTCCAATTTATCAGCCCTGGTAGATATACTAGATAGTGCAGGGTCCCCAGGAGACTTTTAATGCCCACAATGAACACAGCTGGAATTAGAAAATAAAAAGAAGGTGTAGGAGAAGAGAGATGGCGATTAATGAATACAGAGTGCAGCAAAAGATTAATGAATAAAGCAAGCAACAAAAGACAAGGCCCAGCAAATTTCTGAACTTCCGAAAAGTTCAGATCTAGATTGAGTCCAGAACTGAGATTTCTGGTTCTGTACTACCAGTCATTATTGGAGAGGTGGGAAGCTTTTATTGAAGCTGGACGAATATCAGCAATCAAGTGTGCAATCAAGGGCAGGCACAAGCCTGGCCATTTGTAATTAAAGGACAACATACTTATGATAAAGACCGGGTTGGGACCCTGGATTCTTTATCTTATGAGTGAGTTCTCAGCTTCTGCTTTGCAAATTGAAACCCTCTTTTCGATGCTATACGTATTCCTTCGACCAGACTGGAATGCTTAGGAAAAAAGGGGATGGGCATAGTAACTAGGAAGACCACAGTAAACCAGCCAGGTTTTTGGGCTGCTTATGCCACATGAATGACTTTGGGCAAGTCCCCGGTGTCTCTCTCTGATTGGCCTCAATGCCCCATCTGTAAAACAAAATGTAAAATTTTGTAAAAGGTAAAAAAAAAAAAAAAAAAAAAAAAAAAAAAAAAAAAAAAAAAAAAAAAAAAAAAAAGTGTTATAGTAATAACATTTCCTTAGAGCTTTTGTAGGCCTGTAGCAGGATAAAGATAAAATCAGTGTGGCGACTGGATATATAAGGACTGTGAAATTATGACAAATGGATGGATAGGTAAATAGATAGGTAGATAGATGGATAGACAGATAGATAGATGTGTTCCCTTTGCAATATGGGAAGGCTAAGCCGGTCAAAAACTTCTAGACACACTGTCTCTTCTGAGTCGAAAGAACATTATGTCACTGTGAAAATGCCACGCATTTTATTTTAAAAGGACATTATGGCAAGGCTATAATCAGATCTCTTAGTGCCTTAGACAGCTTCAGAACCTGATTCAATAAAAACATGGCTGGACTCCAGCATTATGAGGAGAAGCAGGCTATCTGTAGGGACTTATCTCTGCCTGTAAAACCTCTATTTCAGAGCACTTTTGAGCACTTGAGTCTGGGCTTCTCTTGTTTGTTTGCTATTGAACAGGGAGTTTTTGAGGGGGACACCAAAAAATATAGCAATGTGATATTATGTTTGGGTGGGGAAAGCTAATTGATTTGACAGTTAATCAAAAACTACTAAGGGAAAATCAATATAGAGTAAAACAATCTAGTCTTCTGTTCTATATCGTATTCCCAGTGGCATTGTTGATTGTATAGCATCAATGTCATCTATTTTAGATGGAAATGTTACCAACTATAATGCCACTGTTGATGTTTCAAAACGATTCTAATCTCATTTCAATAATAGCTTCTGTCTCTCTTAGTGACACACATGCCATAACATTCCTGGCTAAATTGACAGCACTAATAACATACTCAGTTTTTATATTATTCGGACCACTCTCTGCATTTTTGAGTGTTCACATTATTGCACTGTATGAAGGGCCTGTATCTTCCTCGAAAGCTTCAGGTAACTGAGTGCTAGTAGCACCCTTAATGCCTGTCTGGACATCGCAGGTGCTGTGCTGGCACCTTAGAGAGTCAGCTGCTTGGTTAATAGGGATTTTGGGGGCCAAAGGTAGGCCCCTGAACTTGAAAGGTCTGACTGCAAGCGATTTGCTCAAGGTCACAGCGAGCAATTCAGAAAGAGCAAGATTACAGCCAAGATTATGCCCCGTTTTGTGTTTTAGCTGTTGGACTGTGCTTCCTCCCGAGCTCTTGAGTGTCTCAAAGTGGACTGAAAATCCCGCAGGGGAATTCCTTGCTGGCTTGCTGGAAACTCTTCTGCTTCAAAGTCCGATGTATCAAAATCAAAGCCTCTTGTGTGGTTTTATAGCACATCTTGTTTTCATCCTGCTCACAGTCTGGAAATGAAAAAGAAATGCGGTAAGAGCCTAAATGCCACAACGATGGGCAAATGGCAAGATGGACACCTCATTATGAATCAGGTTCTCCAAACAAATCTGGGTGTTTTCAGTTCCTGGATGTCTCACTCAGATGAAATTCAGAGTACAGCTCATAGTGGACCTAGCGATAGTTCGACTTCAAAATTTAAGGAGGCCTCTAGAACTTTTTGTGGAGAAAATTCTGATTTCACAGCACATTTACTTCCCACCCCAGCCTTCTGCTGTGCTGGTTTGAGTTCTAAATACACGGACCGGGCAATGCACTTAAGCAGATGCTTAGTTACACACTTAATTTCATCTCCACTGAGCATGGCYTATGCTTAAATTTTAGCAAACAGAAAAGTCTCATTGGTGTCAATAGTCTTTAAGCCTGGGCTGAATTTTAAGCATGTACTTTGCCAGAGCCCTGCACTTGAACCTGTTTCTGGAATATACAGTACATAATTGGGAACACAGAAACCAAATCTTTCAAATAGATCCTTCATTTAAAACAGCTTTCCTCTTCAATTATCAGCTGTGGATTTAAATAGGATGAAAATTCAGTCTTTTCTCTCTGATTTTAGCTTTTCTCTTCTCCTTTCTTTTGCAAGGGACTTTTCCCTTTGTTAAAACTTTTGAGAATAAAATGCAGACAACAAATCAACAAACGAAACCTGGAGAAATCTTTAAACTTATTCAGCAGTCATCAATACTGACATCAGGAGAAAGAAATGCAAGTCTATTGCTTTAAGCTGGGATTTTCAGAAGAGCCTGTTGGAGTTTGGCACACAAATCCCATGAAATCCCCTTTATACTTTTCACTTCTCCTTCTTTTCTTTTAATTTATTTTACTAGGACATGGGAAAGGCCCAGTGCATTTTGTTAGTCTGCATTATTACATGATGTTTAGGTTCAGCAACTAGGATTAAAGCAAGTTCAAAGCACAAAGTAATAGACAGTTCCTTCTTTGAGGAGTTGATGTCTGTGGTTGGATGTGCTGTTGTMGAGCCTGGTTCAGCGTTTTAATACRCTGGCTTCCCAAGCTGTTTATTGCCTCCCAATGGCTGGTGACATTTTTTAGTGCTGTTTTTCAGTTATCTTGGCTGAATTTGTGCTGAAACAGGTCGGGAGTGCTCACTCGGACAGTTACAGCACTTCTGCTGTGGGACAGTCGTAGTGAAGGGAGGAAACAACAAATGGGACAGTTTCCCAGGTCTGTCCATGTCATTGCTACATAGACTAAGGAAGAGGGAAACCACGCAGAAGTGTGATGATTTGCAACGGTAGGGCGAGTACCTTGGAAGAGATGCATTTTCAAACTATAAACTGCTCTGTGTAGAGACTGCTTTCTTGTTATGCTTTGTAGAAAGCCTGGTGTAGGATCTACAAGATCCTACACCACCGCTAATAATAAAAGCAAATAGCCATATCCTGCTTTTTGCTGAACACAGCTTACAGAGGCGGACAGGGGGCATGTTTTCTTATTCCCAGCTGTGGGACAACTTGTGTTTGTATTGCATTGTAATATTTTTGTCATTTGTGACAAAAAAATCTACAGTGCTGGGACAAACCAACCTGAAGCGTGCTATAATTACTTAAGTCAGCCCTGAGCTCTGTCTTTCTTCCTTTTCCTGCATGAGAGTAATTTACATTTGGCTTCAGCTAGTCATTACTAATGACACACCTAATAGAATTTGCTTGGTTTTGCCCCTTGTTTTATTACACAGGAATTACATCTTCAGCCCAAATCAAAGATAAGCGCTAGATTCCGTTCCCTTGTGATCAAAACTCCAAAAGATTTTGGGATTTGAGTGTTTCTTGGATTTTCACTTTCCTGTGCCAGTCCTGCTTTCAGTCYGGGAACCACTGTGCTGATTTCTGACCTCATTACAATCTCTCTTATGAAGATGAGGTACCCAAATTTAATGCCTGATGTAGTGTCTGAAATACGGTTGTATGCTATACTGGTCTGACCTTTTCATTATTCTGCGGTTTGACTGCCTGGCTATCCCAGCCCTTTCCCACAAGTTGAGGGGGCTGTAATCATCGGAGGAATGGAGCTGCTAGATAATCAGCATACAGAGTGCCGAAAAGGTCAGGATAATCCCATATACATAACAGACGGATACACAGATAGGTAATACACATGCAGAACTTGAGGACTAGGTATGTGTTTCCTAACCTTCAAAGAAAGTTGTATTCTTTCTCCCATCTCTCCACCCTCAAAGAAACATGAAGATTTTCTATTTGCTATGTTGAAAATTACATATAGTCTTCACGATTTTTCATAGGCTGCAGACCAAATGCATTTCCTGCTTGRCTGTCTGCAGGAGAGAAGGGAAAAGGTTCAAGAGAAAATACTGGAAAACTTTTAGCATTATTTTCCTTCCAAAAATAATTTCAAACATCTTAGCTCAGTTTTTTACTCTTTTCTTTTTAAAAAAATGAAAAAATGAAATGATGAAAAAAAAAGGTATTAGAGGTATTATTCCTCTTTCAAGAGGAAACTTGTTAAAAATTGAAAATGAGTATAGTGAGTCATTCTCCCTTTTCCCTCTGGTGCAATGGTATCAACAATGGATAAGACGGTAAAATACAGGAAATTTTTAAAAGTAGACTCTTGTTCTGATCTTCAAATTAAAAAGTCTTGGAACTACAGTTCTAAAGATTTGAAACAGTGAGAATATTATTATTTTTCTTCTGAAAATGTTCATGGCCAAATCTCTAATTTTTCTTGTTATTACCTTTCCTTCAGAATAGTACAAATTACTTAGCTGCAAGGAGATACTATGATACAGTATTGCCATGCTGAAGTCAAGACACCTGAGCTTATCAGAGGACTTCAGATAAATGTACTAGTTCAAATTTACATTGCCTAACAGCAACAGAGGGAAATAATTGAAAAATAAAATCTAAATAATATGTAGGAGGAAGATCCATGTTATTACAAATCAGTTTGGTTATCTACATTAATCAAGCTAGAAATCAGTCTGCTCCTTTCTTAGAGGTTTCCTTCACAAGATTCAGTGTAAGCCAAAGGGTAGGAAATAATTACCTACAATTAAAGAATATGCGGGACAAGCCAAGGTCAAGGTGAAGCTCTAGGGATCTTTCATTAGGCACTTTAAGGCAGGTTCAGAGTAGGCTAATAAAAATTCTGACCTTCAATATTCTGTTTTCTAAGAGAAACTGAATCTTGTTCAGCAAAGAAGAGTATATTCTTGTCATTGCTTATGAGAGTAGAGATGATTTTTAGTAATAGGAAAATTCATTGAATGAAAAACCCTGCAGACTATTCCGTTCAAATACCTGGCTGAGCAGAGCATAAAACCCAAGATAAAGGTTAGGTAGCAGAGGCTGATTCATTACTTGTTTGCCTATACACTGGTTATCTCTGTCCCGTTTCTGCTGCTGGAAGCTGCTTTGGATTCTGGGCATTAGAGTTTCTTTTTATTACCTAAGAAATAATCCCTCTCTCCTCATCCTGCCAGCATCATTTGGCTCTCTCAGGTCTCCATCATTTCCCCATATTGATTGCTCCAGTTTGCTTTATGAGCTAGTCCTTCAGAYGCTCTGCACGCAGCTGGTTTGTGAGAGCTGTGCAAGGTCAGGCTCCGGTGTCCCGTTCTGGTCAAGTGGTGGTGAAGGGGGGCAGCAAGAAACTTGAATCTCTTCCAAGTTTCTGCTTGAAGGTAGAGGCAAAATAGGACCATATATGCACCGGGATCCAACTCAGGCCCCATGCCAATCCTTTCTCCTCCAGACTGCAGGAGCCTCTATTGCAGTCCTGGCCCTGGAACGTTGATGATGAAACATTTCTCAGGAAACACAGATGCAAAGGACAGGACTGAATCTGGATCTCCTGTTGGCTGGAGGCACTCTCTGTCCTCTAGAATAACATATATGAACGTATATGACTCTTTATGTCCCAGTTTAGGTACCTAATTCCATTTTGGCTTTGAATCTGGCCTTTTATTCTCCGCCTGCATGGTGTCTGAGGCTGGAACCTCGCTTACCTGGTTTGGTCCTTTTTTGGCTTCTAAGCCAGCCGGCACCTTGTGATGCTCAGGTACCGGTTTACTAATTATCCCTACTGTAGGCCTGGGAGAGCAGGTGGAAGGGTCTTTGTTAATTGTGCCCTAAGGCTGCGATGTCCTTGTCCTAATCAGCTACCCTCAGCAGCAATGTTTTTAAAGCAGGTTGCAGGCATTTCCTACCCACTTGAGCTCTAAAAAAAATCAACTCTCCTTTGACTGGCACCTTAGATATTTTGCTTCAGGCCTGGACAGTTTGTGGCAGCATAACCAAATACTTGGTATTCCCACAGTCATTGCCCAACTCTCATGCTTAACCCATCCTGTGCTATGATGAAATGCAGCCATCATTTGCCAGTCAGCCAACTCTCCTTTATTTGAATGAAGGAGCCTAGACATTTTAGGAAAGTCTCCTTCTCTCATCCCTTTCTTTCTTTAGGAATTATTGTATGCTGGGCAAATGCATCTCAACAGATGGAACAGGTCATTTCTAGATGTTTACTTAAGGCTGAAACAATATTGCAGTCTGACATTCAGCTAATTCTTATGAAGTCTGACTGCTTTTTTGGGGGAGTTCATTAGCTAGCCAACCCCAGACAACTGTTTTGTTCTGTTCACTATTACTGTAGCACTGGGTATGGCTTTCCATACTTAATTGCCATCTGAATCAATTTCCCCAGCTACTGAATGTGTCTAATCTTCCTTTTCTTGCAGTGTCATTTTTCAGTCAGCATTGGGAGAGCTGAAATATTCAGGTTTTCTTGTCTTTCCCTACAGTCAAATATACCGTAATAGTAGGAGGGCAGATGTCACTTGCTGCCACTTTTTTCATGAAGATTGATGTCTGCTCCCTTTTTTTTCCCTGTGTAACTAAATATCCGCTAAACATTTAGCACACGTAAATCTGCACAGTCTACCTGAAGAGAGTGAAGCTACAGGTGTTGGTGCCAATGCACAACCTGATTGTCAGGCAGAGGGGAACAAATCCCAGAAAACTTTACCTATCTATTAGATAAATATATTATTGTATAGCTAGGGACCTAGTCTAAGTTAGCCATCTGATCAGTGGTGAACTGTCTCTTTTGTGGAGTGATATTAGCACTTCCAGAGGTTGACTTATCCTATCCTAATGGGAGGGGTTAAGAGCAGGAAGATAAACTGCCCTTTGGTACCTTCTGTTTCTTCTCTGAGTGATCATAGAAGACTATATTTATATGTATGTCGTACAGCTTCAGCTGGTTGTGGTGATGTCCATGTGTGAGAAGGAGACTGAGGGAAGGGAGGCTGGTCCTGCTTTGTTCTGTTTCTTTTCTGCTGCAATTTCTTTCTCTCGTTTACTCTAACTTGGGGAGACAGTTCAGGCAAGATGTATTACTAAGACAAGATGTCGAATTGCTGTGGTTAGATCCAGGTTAAATCTATAGATTCTCTCAGCCCCACTGAGAGCCCCACGTTACCCCATGGCCATTATTACTTTTTCCCTCTTATGGCGAAATTATATGTGAATTTAAGCAGAGCAAGTCTGGCACATTTATTAGTAATGTGATAAATATGGCAGCTAATTAAATAAACAATTTAAATTCAGCCTCTACTGTCTTTTAACTGGAATCAAAGTCAAAATATATTCCTAAAAGCATCCAAACTGAATATAGAGTGTACTTTCTGTGACTGTTATCATTGTTTGAAAACAATTGAGTTTCAGAAAGCAATTACAGTGAACGGAGCTGATATTGTCTAACAGCCAGGTAAGAAACTGTTCAGGTTACGATGAGCTCCTTTCGCATAATAAGGCAGACTATGTAGGTTGTTAATCTTAACTGAGTAAGGCTTGCTTAATCTATCCCATTTTCCAGGCAGGAATTTTCCATTCCAAATGACTGAACACCTAAGGAAAAGCCAGTGCCCATTCCTGGGCAGTTTGACACCAAAGAGGTGATATTGATCTAGGAAAGGAAAACAAAAATGATTTAAAGGAAGTGATTTGTCACAGGTGGAGGAGATCTGCTGAGCTGCTTATTCTACCCCTGCACACCGTTGTTGTCTCACGGCTCCCGCGGGGATGAGCCAAACGGGCTAAATCCCCAGCTACACTAGCCTCACACTGGGGCAGCGTCTCAGGGGACAGTCAAAGCAATTTTTAATGCCTTTTGTTTTCTGGAGGTAGTTGGAGGTTAGGATAAAAAGGGTCAAACCAGCGCTAGCACAAACCAGGCYCAGGTCCATGTTTTCTTTTCTATTACCTAATCCATCCTATAAGACCCTTCCAGCAGCTTGAAACCACTAGAGAATATTAGATGCCAGCCTGTCCTGTTTCTCCTCCCACTGCCACTACCTGTTAGCGCCTAACACACTCCAAAGCACCCCGTTTTCCTCAGGCAGCCTGCAATGGTCACATGCGGGGAGCAGGCAGGGAGATCAAGGCACGACCAGTTCTCCTGGCCGTTCCCAAGCCTKCTTTTGAGAAAGGAGGAGGACATTCCCTGTGGGAATCAGCCCCACGCTTTTATTCAGCCTTCCCTCAAAAAAGCCCGGCTCTCCTGCTTGTGTCAAACATTGTTCCCGACCACACTTTTGATTGTAGTCCCTCATCTCAGTTTACCTGGTTGCAGCACAATTAAAAAAAACGAACATTTCCCACACTGGCACATGAATCGATCCCTGTTGCAAAGCTCAGACAATTTATACCTTTTTTGGTTTTTTTGTTTATTGCCTTTGACACCCCTGCAGGAACTCATCCTTGGGTTACCCATTCACGTGATGAACTCGATATCTAGTAGTGCGGATAATCGTGTTACTGAACACAGGGCCAACGACAGGGGAGGACCATGAAGAGCTTCCCATGCCGAGACAACATGGCTCCAACCCCTTGCCGTGAGTCATTCCAGCTGCTCAAAAATACTATCTTTGTAGATTCCCTTTTGGTCAGAAAGAGGAGTATGGAGATTGCTGCAGTGAAAATATCTCACCAATTTGTAGACAAGAGAGCTCTTTCAGAGACATTCTTGAACCGAATACCTAATAGCGCTGCGCATGGCACGGACACACTCCAGCTCCCGAGGCCAGTGGATAAAAGACACATATGCTGTCACAGATTAGATATGAAATGAGCATATGTTTCTGCACTGAATCAACTGTAGAATCAGATTTGCTGGTATATCTCRCCACAGGACCRGTCCCTGGCATATGTRCAGCGAGGGGAGTGTGTAGGTACGCAGAGTCAGAGATTTACCCTGCTCTGGAGCACTGAATCACAGGCAGGGTGGAATGACAGCAATTAGAGACGGGGATTAACGCTGCTGCATCTGAGAACATAATTTCAGGGGAGTCACTTTTGATTTACAAGAGAAAATGCAGGTCCAGCAACTCCAAAACCTCACTGAGGTCTGCTTCGTATTTTCTTTCCTACCATAACTAAACAATACAAGATACGTATGTACATACATAGATATGCATACACACATACATCTCCAGCAAAGCGTTTCAAAAAGAGGGTATGTTTTAAATTTCATCTAAGTCCATGTAAAACCCTATCTTTTGTTTGCCTTGGAAGGAGTAGAAGTTAAGTATATTTTCTGGCTAGACAGGTATATATTTATTTATGTATTTATTTCTCTAACAATGGCCTAAAATGAGGTGGCCTTCTTTCATGCTATCAATTTTTACTGCTAATTTCCAGACTTGGGGCATTATTCCAAGGTGGCTTTGGATTGAATTATTCCCACTCTGTTCCCGCTGCTGATCCCAGATGAACTCAGTTCAGAGATGCTGACCAAACTGACAGATAAAATTTTCAGAGTTTCAGACCCAGTTACTAAAAATAACGCTAGCTTGGATTAGTCTTGACCTGCAAATTGCACTCTCTGCTCCAGTTGCTGCCAAGTCACTAAGGTACTTCCATCTGCTTTGTCGTGTCTGCACGTTTTGTGTTTTGAATAGCATTAAGTAGTTCATGGAGCTCAGTTTTTGGATGCCCAATCCAATGCACTTCCAGTTTTTATTTTGACACACCTAAGCACATGTCCAAAGTGTGTGTGCTAGCCTATTCCAGCTTGAGAGTTCTGTCCCACCCCTTTATTTCCCACTGATTTCAAGAAACTGTTTGCAGTTAAAACACAACTTGACACATAATTGTGTAAACTCATTAGAAGCAAGAGAAAGACCAAAGGAAAGGCTGATCTCCTGCCCAGTGAAGAAAGAGAGTATCACTGAACGATGGTGAGAAATTTGAACTTTGTGCCTATTCTTGCTTTTGTGGTAGTCTCTGTAAAGACTGACTATGATCACGCATTCTTCACACTTAATACTTATGGCAAAGGAAGAGCTAACAGCTTGGAATAAAGCAGGATGATATTAGAAAGTACTTAAGTTAGACATGTGAAATTAGGTGGGCCTGATGAACTTCATCCTTTATTAGTTGCAGACTACTTGATGAAATCTCTGTACCGTTAACAGCTATCTTTGAGAGCACGTGGAGGACGAGGAGAGAAAGCAACTATGAAAGGGCATGCATGATGCTTATCTCTAAAAAAAGTTGTGAAGGGGAGGTGTGAAGGGGAAGTGGAGAATCATAGACTAGTCATTTCAGTGCCAGGCCATGAAAAATTATGGGAAAAATACTTGAACCAAGTATTTGTTCACATCTAGAGGTTAACAAGGAATAGAATAACAGACAGCATTGATTTGTCAAGAGCAAATTGTGCCAGAGCAGTCTGAGAGCCTGTTCTGGGATATCTAGCACTAAGCCCAGAACTGAAATCAGGAGCTAAGGACAAAAACACACTATCCTGTGCTTCAATCATTTTGCTTTCAGAACATTGCAAGGCCTTGTTCTTCAYGGCCCTCTGTGAGCCTAGGCCAGCTGCAGCAGAGATCATCTCTTGAGTCTTGGAGTGCTGGGGTAACACTGCTCCTCTGAGGCAATGTATTTGACAGTACCCAGGAATAAGCACTCAAGAGCCAGAGATTAAAAAAAGAAAAAAAAATGGCTAAAACAGTTTATTCTGAAGTGTTTCCAAATGACCATGCATCTTTGTTTCAGTGGTGAAAATCCCTTTTAAAAATTATTTTATTTCATCAATTAAATGCTACCAATTTCTGGATGCACTAACCACAAATTTGCTAAATTCCTGAGCTAATGAAAGGCTGGCTTGCTTTGACATGAATGGGAGTTTTGTTTGAGTAACAATCGAATAAGGACTTGGCCCACAGACAGCAAGGAAAACATTTAGATTTTAAATATGTATTCAGAAGACCTTTCTTCAAATCTTTTCTGTTATGGCAGCAGGCTGGTAATTGCCTTCTCCAGAAGGGACAGTTAGGTGAGACATCCAGCACCTCTCAGGATTTAGCGGAGTGAGCAAGAAACTATGCAAATATTTTAGTTTAGAAATACTTGTAGCTCCTTTTCAAACAATGAAAGCCTCAATTAAAGCCAGATCTCCGTTATTTAAAAATTCCAGGCAGCAACTGAGAGAGAAAGAGTGAGCGAGTTTGAGGTTTCTTCCTCACTCACAAAAAATAAAGTCCCAGGTATGTGACAGTCAGGAAAATTGCATCTAACATTRAAACTGTGAGAGCTGAGAAGTCTGAAGTTGTGATTCTTATCTTCTAAAGAGTTTTGCAGTTATCAATACCTAAAGCAAGCTGAAGTACTAGAAATAGGTGACCTTAATAGATATAACTCTGTATGGGTTCATTGTACCATGAAATTAAATTTTTAATCTGAATTGATGAACAAAAATGCTGGTTTGATCCTCCCCACACACAATAGTTTAAATAGTTTGGTAACTATTTCACTTCCAGAGGAATGTAGCTGCACAAACAAGATCAGTAACAAAATAACTCACTTCAGGAACCATCGGCTGGAATGATCCAGAAACAGAGAGATCATGGAAACTTTTTTGTTAATCGTTGCAAACAAGTTTTAGGATTATTGGGGAGGTAAATTTATGTTCTTCTGCCTGTGATAACTTGCAAGCGTAGGGGCTAATCCCAAACTCACTGAAACCAGTAGTCAGCAAGTCTTTTGATGGACTTAACTGGCTCTGGCATCTGCCTTTTGCAGTGGAAGCCATCAGTTTTGTGTATAATCACATTCAGCAGCACCTCATACCCAGAGTTCATCTCATTTCAGTGGGCTTCCTTACAAAGTGATGGACTTACTCCAAACGTACCTTCAAAACACTTACTGCCAGACTGAATTCAAAGCAGGCGTAGATTATCTAGCAGGGAATGACTGATTCTGTATTTGACTTATGACTACTTGACCTCAAGAACTCTAACAAAACTTGTAAAAGCAGAAATGAAGATATTGATAAAAGATCCCCTAAAAAAATAAAAATGAAGACTTGATCTTCTCTTTTATTTTTTTATAGCCAGCTTCTTTTCTGTTTTTTTTTTAAGTTCATTAATATTAAAAATACCCCTCTGCCTATGATCTTATTTATGCTATTTTTCCCTACAAGCTCTAACACAGTTGCGGCAAGTAGAAACAAAGAGGAAAAATCTGCTCTTTTGGTTAATACGGAAACCTGAACTTGAATATGTTGGTCAGCTAAAGCTGCCAGAATGGTTGGAGGAATTATCTGCTTTTATCTGTGGAGCGAACATCATCACAGAGTGAAAACTGATGCCACAGCATTTTTTATAATGCAGTAGGCATGGCCCTCACTACTCTGAGTACTGGAGCCAAATGTTCTGCCATGGCCCTATACAATAGCGCTCTTTGACAATAGCTCAGTACTTATTTTGTTATGAAACCCAGTCTATTTTGGGAGGGCCCTATTGTTTCCATTTTATATGTGCTGCAGACTTGTGTCTCAAAAAGCACGGAACTAATTGTAGAAGTTGTCGCTGCTGCCGAAAAAGCTGAAGGTTTTGTACCACTGACAGTGGAGAAGCATCCTTCTGCCAGCGAGAGCCTCCGAGACAGCTTGGTCCTGCAGGACTGCATTGAGTCTGTTGATGTCTGTAGAAAGGATCGGCTGTGAGCTAGCGAGAAATGTTGAAGTTCAGCTTGTCACCTTTTTGTAATAATTTCTAGAAGCACCAATGTCTATCCTGGAGGCAGATAAGTATTGCATTTTAGCACCAGTCACTGAAGGAGGATATAAAATAGTAAACGTAGATACTTGGCTCTTAGCATTTTTAATTATTTCCTGAAGTAAGGTGTTTTTGTCCCCATAATGAAGCTGACTCATTGTTGCCATTAAATAGGACGGGTTGCTCTATCTAGTCTGCTCTCTAATGGCCTGATTCCGCTGGCGTTTCCCTCACAAAAGACAGGGTCAGGCCATTAAAGTCAATAATGTGATGCACAGAGGAGTGAGAGGAACATGAGCTGGTTGTGCCTTCTCCCTCTCTCGCTCGCACACATGTCCTTGTCTCCCAGTTCACTTCTACTGTTAATTTCCTTACGGAAAGCAGGATCCTTAGGAAGCAACAACTGCGTTGCCAAATGGAGTTCTTTTGCAGAAATAGCTCACTGGGCCATTCCCTTGGGACGCCTCATTACTGCAAGAGGCCTCTGCCCCTGTGTGCCTCCATACCCCTATTTCTAGCAGCGGCTAAACAGCAGTGGCTCCCGTCTCGCTCTCCCTGTGTAGCCTCGGTGCCGGAGTCTGGAGCTGTGCCTGCTTTCCTGGAAACAAGGAGCAACTCCACAGACTACTCTTCCTTTCCAAAATGCCAGTCCTCATTGCAGCATTGCTTAATTAATTTCAGATAAATCCATGATCTAATGGTGTGCTTAGTTTTAGGTAAGGTAAACATTCATGGCAACCCTATCCCTGCACCCCTAAGAGAGGAAACAAAGTAGAGGATGATTTGGGGCATTAGGAGAATTAGAGAATATCAAGAGGAAAAAGGGTATTTTCCTTGCCTGGTTTTATTAGTAAGCAGTGATGTCCAGTGGTTGCTGGAAGGGACTGGTATTAATATCTCAGGAATTTAATTGTATTCTGACCTATGTCAAGGCACTGGACTAGCCACTTCACTGCCACTGTGCTGTGCCTCTGCTTTTAAAACTGTAAAAAAGAGATGTTAATATCAACTCTGTGAGATCGCCAGCAGAAACCAGAGAATTATTTGAACCCATGAAGATGACTCAAAGAAAAAAAACAACTCATTGATTCTTTTCTTTAGCTTGCTTTTGCTTTTGTCTTGCTTTTCATATATTTCTAAACAGTTAATGGTTTTTCAGAGTTCCCCATAGACCAACGCAGATGTCCTTTCCTAAYCTAGGGACTCAAAGTAAGGTTAACGAGTTGACTGAGATTGCCAGAAAGACTCAGCCCTTAGCATCAGGCCTTTTAAGCTTGGTCATGGCTCCACAGAAGCAAAATCTTCCATTATTTTAGACCTGGACTCTTTGCTTGGCATTCTAGGAAGGACCATGTTAAATCCACAGCATAGCTGGAGTAGACTGAGGCCCAAGCCTTTCCTAGTGCAAATAAACTGTAATTGTGCATCCTCATGCAATCTTACTCAAGTTACAATAAGTTTGAACAGTCAGCTTTTCTCTGCTGAGATCGATCTGAGCAAAATTAGAGCTATYGAACCTCATTAAATAAATATTTATGGTTGTTGTATGTGTATTTTTTCCCTTTTCCCCATTTAAAATGATTCCAAGTTTGTGCATTGAATGTAAATCAGCAAATGAGAGCTGATGAGGAGTTTGCAGACAACTAATGTCGATGCACTAGTTTCTGGTATGTGTTTCATCCTCCCTTTTTAGAAGACAGGATAAGTGACAGGYAGCACAGAAATGGTTAATTTTTATAGTGACAGAATCTTCTGAAGGACTTGGCCCCCCCTTGAAAGCACCCTCTGATTATTAATGGAAATTAGGGACACATACTGAGGAGACTAGAGGTGAGTCATAAAGAAAGAAATATTTGTTCTAAAGTTTTTATGTCTAAACTCAGTACAGGTGAAAGGAGCTGGACTGACAGCTCATGGGAAGCACAATATGTTCCCATATGGGACCCAGCATGGTAGTAGCAGAATACAGGAAGAAACTTTCACTGCCTCATCTGCCTACCTCCAGCATGGACTGTTGAGAATGATACATTTCAGGTTGTGCTTTTTAGCTTATTCATAGGCTCGTAGCAGGACAGCTAAGTGGTTGCAGGGATGGCAGTGGTTTGAGGTGCATGTGCTGACATGTATGTGTTTGCATGTGGTCCACCTTTGTGCTCCAGTAACGTATACCATCTTTAAAAGGAAATGTTGGTGCAAGTTTCTCAGGCTCATGGGCCAGAGGCTTACCTGGTATGAATCAGAGGAGTTCTGTCAGAGTAAAATTGAGCTATGCTAGTTTGTGCTGGCTGAGGATCAAGCCCGAAGAAATGTATGTGTGTGTATTAACTATTTAGTATAATTGTATGAGAAATGGGTTGCCTTGGAAGCTCATCTATCTTCCCATTCTGAATTTGGACAGTTTGCGCACATGACGATGCATTTGTAGATGAAGGACCATGCTGTTGTTTTCCAGACCAAGTTTATATCCTCAGTTGGCTAGAACAGTGTCGCCCCAGTTATTGAAAATTTAGCTGCCATCTGCAATATCAGACATGATAGGCCCAGAGTGAGAGCTCTACTTAAAGCAAAGTCTTTCCAGCCCCACCTCGCAGGTCTCCCAACACAGCATGTAAAACCTGAGAAGATATAGCCTGAAGGGCCCCTGCCTTATATCTGATCATGGGAACTATTGCCTAGTATCGATATTGCCTTATTAAAGCAATTAGCCAAGCATTTCAGAAGCTTGTTAATGTTTCTAGAGTGACTTCTAATGAGGGATAATGATAACAAGCATGGAAGGTCTCTGGTGAACTTTAGATAATGATGTAAATCTGAGAAAGGTCAATGGTATTCGTAGATTCAATGACRGCCATTCCGTTTCCGTTCATTACCTATTTCAGCTTTTATTTTCCCTTCCTAGGCCATTTATATCTGCAAGAACATGTTCCTCATCCAATCTGGAGTCTACCAGTTGGTTCACAGATTGATGTAGCTGCAAAGTAAATGATGCTAAGCCTTAGAACTGTTTGTAATGAGCTYGAGTCTAGACAACAGCTAATCAATTAGCACAAAGCAAGCACATACAACAGGAGGCACTGCGACAAACAAAGACATTGCTTTGCATTTATATAGCACCTTTCCTCAGAAGTCCTCGAAACGGTGCCTGGATATCACCATGAGCATGGTGGGGCTGCGGAAAGGATAAAGTCAGGGTAAGTGGGATCAAACTGAGAGATATAGAGGAGTCCTATAGTGAGGCAAGAAACGGAGCTTATTTGCAGAGCTGCACTGAAAAGCTCAGCTATGACAGCAAGGTCTAGAGCTGCAGGAACTATTTGTGTTGGTATTAAATGGGTATTTGGCTGGCATAGAAATATCATCAGATTACATACCCCCCCACAGTAATGTATCTGTGGTGACAGATTTCTTGTTTATCCCTGTCCATGGACAAGGACCATGGGCCTAACGCACAGGCCAGGACAACAGTAAATTTGCGTAGGAGTTAGGAGTGCGTAGCAGCCCTGCAGAAGGGGTGCAGACTCCTGAAAGGGCGCCTGAGGAGGCTGCGGGCGTCAGGATGGGCAAAACTTGAATATGGTTTTGATTAACGGTTTTGTATAGTCCTTTAAGGAGGTAGATGTGAAGGGAGTGTGTAGCAAGAGGAAGGGTATTTCCATCCTTACATAAAGTCATTACAGAAATCAGTGCTGTATGTATTTCTGATATGAGCATTGTTTTTATAAAGAGCCACGAAAGTAGTTGGAAGGATAAAGGAAGTATCTCACCAGACTAGACTGAAAGAGTTGTCTATTTAGGAAAAAGAATAGCGAGAGGTGACTTGATTGCTCCATCCTGGCACATTGCTGGTACATTCATGGGAAGAAAATACTAGATACCAAAAGGCCATTTAATCTACCAGAGATAAGGACAAAGGCCTGTCACCAGGCCAGACAAATTCAAAAGGGAAATAAGGCACACTTTTTTGTTTTAAGTGAGGGTGACCAGCCAGACTCTTAGAGGGGCCCTGGAGTCCCTCTTGTGGTCAGTGCTCCAAGGCAGGTGTCCCAGGAGCATGGGCCAGGAGCCCATGATTTGCTGGGCTCCACTTAGGGGTAACAAATTGGAGCCTGAAGTCCTCTGTTATAAAGGAAATCAGAATAAGTAAAAGACATGATGCTTTTTTGGCCATAGGTCCCATCAAGGTATGATCTCGCCACGCTTTAGAGTTTCAAAGATGGGTTCACCAAGCAAAAGGAGGATGAGCGTGAGCAGTAGGGTGGATCTGGCCGGGCAGCCCCATTTCAGGGCGGATCGAGGCCTTCTCCTGCACTTTGCTGCCAGAGGATGGTAGGTGCACTGGCCGTGATGGTGACCATCCCTGGTGGGGGCGGTTGTGGGGATTAATGATTAACGCTGGGCTTCCCGAAGCAGGGCCTGCTCTGCGCAGCTCTGCGGGCTGTTCCTGACTCACACGGAAATCAAAGCGGGCAGAATACAGCTGTAAATCATTTTCGGGAAGTAGTTTTCTGCCTTCGGTGGAAAGAAATAAATCAGGGGAATATTTACGTGCTCTTTGCTAGTATTTCGAGTCTGTAGATCACCTTTTGATTATCAGCGCAAATATTTGCTCTTTGTTTATTATTCTGGGTCTCTTTAAGACTGAAAAGGGAGGGAACTAGGAAGGGCTAGCGAGAGGGGCAGGTGGGAATTATTAAATAAACAAATACCAGGCCAGGCACAACATTAATCACCCCAGTGCCCACTCCAGGAAGATCCCCACGCTGGCCGATGCCGAGCTCCTACGTGTTCGGGCAGCGCGGAGCGCAGCAGGCAATCCCACTCCGTTTAATAATAACTGGTAACTGCAGGGAGAGATAAAATAGCGTGGGGGAAATAGCCGGTGTTATTGTGCACTCGAGCTGAGGGATGCCAAGCCACCGAGGCTGGCTGTGGGAAATGAGAAATCTGGTGCACTGAACAGAGACAAAACGTGGAGGGGAGACACCGAAGTTAAGTGACTCGCCCGAGGTTACGTGTTTGGGGAAGACCAGATGCGGCAGCCTGAGGGAGCCCTGCCTGCCAGGCTACCACACTTGCGCAGGTATATAATTTTAAGTGATAAGCCTCTTCCCCAGAAGCTTCCCTCAGTCCTACTTTGATTCGAAATTTCTTTCTGGGCTTATTAGTCAAAACCGCCACCGCGACTGGGGTTTGTCTGAATAACTGCTCTGTTGATTCTTTGCAACTTTTTACACTTCAAAAGTTCTTATTTAGAAAAAGAAAGAAACCACACGCAGCTTTGCCATAGAGCATCCCTTGTCTTCTCCCAAAGTTTCTCTCCCTGAAGAATGTGTGAAGAGCTGCTTCATGGTTTGGATGAAATTATGTATCTTTATTAGGTTTCTGTTCTCAGGAAACAATTTATTAGACACAAGAATGTTATGTTATACTACCTCCTCCTTTTTGCCTGGGAATTTACAGTTCACACACTGCACCAGCACATAAATCCAGTTTTATTTCTCAATTTATTCACCTGGAACTAAGTGGATTAAATCTTTTTTTTTTTAAAGGGGACCGCCACTGCATTTTCAAATAGAAGCACTGCAAATAATCACAATTGCTAGGCAGAAAAATTAGAGGTGGTTGTGGATACGCAGTTGCTTTCTATGCAAACTTTTCTGCTGGCTGAGTTTAAATGGTGTTTTTCTTTTTTTTTTTCTTTTTTTTTTTTCCAGTGCAAAATTTACCTTTAATGACCCTCTTTCCCCTTAATAAACTGGGATTGATTAGAATTTGGCTTTAAAAGATGAAAGGACTCTGCAATTATCTACTTGTATATGCCCTTCAGTAAACTACCTTGTCTCCCCCTTTCCACCTCCCCTTCTTAAGAAGACTTTCCCAGGTCCCTCTTGGCTGCGGTTGAACGATGTTGGCTCATGTCCATGCTGCAACAAAGACCTGGCATTCCAGCTGTCTGCTTCTAATCTCCAGTGTCAGCTCTTGTTAATGTTTCAGCATGAAATCAGAGGGGGCAAAGCTGCATGGAATATTAAAACCATGATCAGAATTCCACTGAAATGCTGATAGTCTGCAAGCACCATTAGGAGGGCCGTCAAATCACTGTCTCGCATTAAATAAAAGAAAAGATTTCTATCGCCGGGGCGCACGGGAAGTACAATCAGTGAATCACTGAACTAAATTAGCATTTTTTCAATTGGAGATCGAAGTTGATTTATTGTTCTACACAACATTAATGTAACTATGTGCTTGACCTGTTAAGGCAGCTAATTTTTCATTTAAATGGGTTCTTTCTGTATGCAAAAAGGTTGCAATCATATTTCAACTTTGCAAAGTGATCAGGAAAAGTACTGGACTGTTTCAAAATTGTCTTAAGGAGTCTCTCTTCCTTTTTTCCCCCTTATGCCTAGTGGTCAAGGGCAAGCAGATAAATTAAAAAAAAAAGCTGTCTCAAGTAATAAGCTTAATTGTCATTTGACTTGAGCTCTTTTGCACCACATTGACCATGCAGAAAAGCATTTGAGCGGGTATAAATTTTGCATTGCAATCTATGTGAAGGGATCTTAGTATAAAAGGAGGATCTGTCCCATTAACAATTTCAGTCGTTACAAAAAAAAAGCTTTTTTATAATGCTTTCTCATTTATTTTTCTCACTGTCTTGATTAAACAGTTGCTGGATATGACCATGGAGATGTCAGATTTTCTGTAGGTTAAAAAAAATAGCTCTGAGTTCAGTGGCAGCAGAATGAACTAAAGAATGAGAAATATAGGCCAATACAAAGCTCACTGAAATCAGTGCAGAAACTCCTGATGGTTTTAATAGACTTCACAGGGGACTATCTAGAGGGAGAGTTGTAGTTTTCCAGTGAAGTTTGTTTTGCAAATGAAAATGATAACTTCGTAGAACTGAAGCTGCCTGTGAGAAAGTGTTTCTGATAAGTCTGGGAAAAAAAAGGTAACTGTCCAAGAGGAAGTCTCCTTCTCTGATTTGAAATGCCATTTCTTTTTGCAAATGTAACTTATACTTTGAAAAGAGGGGAATGTTTTTTAAAAGGCAGAAATCTAATCTGTGTGCAAAAATTGCTGAGAGTGTCCCTTTCTTCTTGGTTCAGGATGGTGAAGGAGGTGGAGATTTGAAATCTGCAGCACTTGCGGGATGGGAAACCCATTTCCCATCTGACTCCAGTATGTTTCCTGTTAAATGTGTCTACTTTAAACCCAGTCATTTCCAACTGTTGCTGCCTCATAGTCCAACATCCCAATCTGGGAAAAACTTTTGTACAAATTGACATTCTCCAGATGACAATATAGAACACCCCAGTGCCTCCTCCCTAACAAAGTGAAGATAATATACATTTCCAATTAGTGGTACACATTCTAGTCATGTTCTCTTTTTACTCCCTAACTATCTTTGTTTTGCTAAAAAGCTGTTCGGTCATTAATGAAATCCTGCAGTTCTGCTAATCCTAGATACAATGCAGCTTTTCTCTAGCAAGCTATCCCTGACATAAAACTACAGTTACCCAAGCTCCCCACCACATTAAGATTCGTTGTCATTTGCCTTTCATTACATACCTGATGTAGCACAGTAGCAGTCAAATGTCCTTGGCAGGCAAAGCAAAGTATTTAATTGTATTAGTTTCCGCTTGCTCCGCCTTAGGAACATTTCTTTTTTTTCTTGGGGGCTGGGGTGGGGGGGGAATACTGTATCATGGAAACTTATACTTTTTGGTTGGGCATAAATTTAATTATACTTAAATTCTCAAAGCTATCTTGCACCACCGCCACCCCCCTCCCCAGCAGCACTGTATTGCCAGTGCCATATGAAATGCCTCTCCGTAGAGGCGAACAATGAGGCATTCATCAAAGGGAACTAGTGATTAGATGTTTTTCATTTTCAGAACTTTAAGAGATAAATAGGAGCCCTGTTCCTTTATTTGATGTACAGTACTGTTGGGATTCAATTAATCTCTTCTGATAAATACCGAATTTCTGCAATACTATTTCGGAAGAAAGAGTGTCACATAGAATGTTGACTTCAATTCCTCAGAATACGAGTGCTGGTTTTCAATAAAGAAATATATTAAAGAAGGCTTGGATGGCTCCGAGGCTGGGAGCAGGGGTAAGAAGCTGTACAGCTTTTCCACTGAAGAGCCTTGTGTTTTCCCAATGTTTCCCTTCAGAAAAAGGACATTGGGTGGAATAATGAACAAAATGTTAAAACACTGGCTTAAGCTTTAGGAGATCTGAATTCTGTCCCTGGCTTTGCTGTGAAATCGTTCAGTCTCTCGGTGTATGCGTCTCCCCTCCTGTTAAGGGAAGTTAACCTTTTCCTTCATCAAGATGCTGAGGAGATTTTGCTTTGTTTTGTTTTTTTAACTCTTTTGAAATGCTCGGGTACTGCTGAGATAAGCGCTGGAGGAATATCTATAGATCAGTCCAGTTACTACCGTTCATCTCTACGGTGTTCATTTGAATATGCGGAATTGCACCGAAAGGGAGCTATCGCTGGCTGGTTGTTCTATGGCCTATGAAAAATGAATTGCTGCTTTCAGCCCAGAAAGCACAGTCTAGCTGGTGTGTCTGTGTTACGAAAGCTGCTTCTGCAATTGATAATAATTTACCCACCTAGTCCCATTGACAATTTTATTAATAAGATCAATGACTGAACAGGCAGCAAACGCTGAACATGCATCTTGTCATTGCTGGAGCAAATGAGGGATATTGATGGAACAACGTGGTGTAGGTTTGTGTTGTTGCTGCTGCAGTGTGCATTATCGGTGGATAGACCAAGAAAATAGGTCGGGTTTGATCAATAGGCCTCTCTTCACGAGTACCGAAACTACTCATATAGACAGGCCAGCTCAATTAAAAAAATAGTAACTAATTTGAATAGGCCCAGCTTGAACTTAATCTAAAGAAAGAGTAACTTTGCTGCCAGCAAGCCGTGTGGGTGCCGCGAGGGAGCTCTGTGAACGCAGCGTACTGCCACTCAGAAAGGTTCCCAAACGATGCCACCGGGCAGTGGGGCGGCTGTGCTGAACTGTCTGCTCGCCCGCAGCAAAGAGCTGAGCCCCTCGGCTGGCGCAGCCCCATGGGGCGATTTACGCAGTTAAAGCCCAGCTCAGCACAATCCCAAACGCCTAAGATTGTGCACATATTTTAATGACTGTGACTTAAATTGCTACAACCCTTTTTGCTTCTATTTATGATTTTTATCATGATCGCATTTCACTGCTAGAATTTCTAATCTTTTTTTCCCTGTGATTATTATTTAGTAGCACTAAAACTACTTTGTTTGTATGTTTTGCTATAAAATGAACAGCCATTTATTTAGACTGGAACACGCTGTAATGGTATGTCGAAAGATTTAACAAATGGTGTTCATTAAGGGTTTGATCCTCCTCCCATTTACCTCCTGCCACTGATTTTACTAGAGCAGAATCAGATACTGATCAAATATGAGCTTACCACTAAGGAAAAGATAGGGATTTATAGTCAAATGCTGCACTGCAGCATGGTTTCCACAGCACCACAAAATTATCAAGGGACAAGTGGCAGCTGTACCTATGAAATGAGAAACATTTTTGGCACAAATCTTCCTTTTAAAGGATGCAAGAACTCTTTTGTAGTTTCCAGGTCTGATATTAGGCTTCTTGAGGTCAGCAGGAATCTTTCAAATGATTTCAAGGGCTTTGGATCAAGTCTTAAACCAAACTGCTCATAAAAAGTCAAGAACTACAGATAGATTTGAGAAGGGACAAGGAGGTCATTCAGTTAAAAAAGAAAAAAGTGGATTTTCTGAATTTCTGCTGGTTTTATCAGGTGCTTTCTGAATGCAGCTCAGCTTGTATTATCTGCAAGATTTTATGTCACTGCAATATCTCAAGCTGCACCGATAACGGGATCTCACAATGTATTCTTAACACAAAACATGTAGAGAGTTTTGGAAGGTTTAGTCTCTGGATTAACTGAGTGGAAAATGTCTTTCATTGTATCTACAGATGGCCCACAACAGAGGGGAGGAATCTAGAGAAAAAATCAGAATCTCTTTGTCTTTGCAACTTCATTATGTTTTCCAAAATTCTAAAGAGCAACAAGATTGTAAAATGAGAGGAGGGACAGAGAATTATTATTTTACAAATTTTCCTCATTCCTATGCATATTCTTCTAATTTTCCCAAATAATAGAAAACATAAAATGCATTTTTCATTTGAAAAATGGGAACGCAAAAAGAATTTCAAATCCTTTCTAATTGTAGCTCTATAGGAGAAACTAGGACTTCAAGGAAACCCAGCAAGCCACCTTGCAAATAGCATGAAAATATCAGAAACCCAACTCCAAATTTCAAGGATTGGAAAGTGGTAATTTCATGATATTGTATTTCTGATTTGTTTTGTTTTTCTCCATGCGGTTTCTCCTCATGAGGAGTTTGATTCCTGATGTACTGTGGTGAGATTCCTGAATATTTGGTGTCATGGGAATTCATGCTCCCTTATGTCAAGTCATGCTTCATTATGACTATCATCAAAATCAAAATAGCAGCCTTTTTGCTGACTGCATTTCTAATCCAACAGAGACTGGAGAGAGGTGGGTGGGCAGAGAGTAGGCAGAGCAGTGATAATGTCACTTAGTTGGGAACACAATATCTTCCTGTATGAGACGAAGTTATCAGATTAAAGCCTAGCATCATTATCAAGAAACTCAATTCTCCATATGACGTATTTACCAGTCTGGGCCAAATTTATCCTTGACAGAAAGCCATCTGAGCATATAATTATGTCCAGGTTGAAGTAGATCCGCTGATACTACCAGGACCACCATCACCACCAATGACTGTGGTGCAGTGAGAAGCAGAAGCAATGAGATATCTGTATGCAAACACCATTTTGGGCTCTTATGGAGAATATTAATAAGATGTCTAGAACGATTTTCATTTCATTTCTCAGCCCCCCTATAGCAAAGGGTCACCGTTCCATGACAGAATATTTACCGGTGAGAAGACATCTCTGCTTTGTGGGAAAATGAAAAACTAGACCAGCCAGCAATTGCAGAGGAAATCTGTAGCGTGTATTTGTAGCACATTAATAACATGACTAGTGACCTTTCTAAAGACAAGAAATGCGTAGAATTGATTTTCCTAGCCAGGAGTTGTGCAGAATTATAGATCGGTTATTTTCAGACCAATTTTTGATGCGGTCACGTCTTTGGCCAGTGCAAACTCAGTGTGGGTATAGTTTAGGCTGGTTAAATCCAAATGCAGCTGAGTAGCTAGAACAATGCCTTGCTAGGGTTGCCAAAGATGCAGTTGCTGGTGGCTGTGCTTGAGCTTGTACGTTACACAGTTCCTCCGAAAGAGAAGGTAAAACTCTTTGGTCTTTGTGAAGCTGCAGAGTCTCACTTTTATGGAATATATATATATATGTGTGTGTATACGTGTGTGTGTGTATATATATATGTAGGTATGTAAATACATACTTGACTTTTCTTTATGATCAGAGGGGAGGATGGCAATTCATATTCCCAGAGGTTTTTAATATTTTGATAATTTCATACCTATTTAGGGAATAAAAATCCCACAGTCTGGTGTCCTCACTGATGGGGAAGTAGGCCTCAGGGCAGCTCCACAGTGAACTGCAAAAACCTAAAGGTCCCCAGATCTAAAGCAATCTTCCAGGTCAGCTTCACCGATGGGTTTCTCTGGCCTGGGAATCCGACTTTTTAGCAGCCCTCCTGGGTTATACTTGGAAATCAGAGGGGGTTCCCTGAGTTATGTCAGATCGGTAGAAAAGCCAAACCCTACTTGGAAAACACTTTGATTTTGCAAGCTGGCGGTTTTTACAGCACTATGATTTTCCTGACAATCTCTATCTTTCCTAGCAAAAACCCGCCTCTCCCGTGAGTTATCGCTCCCTGAAGACAAACGGGACACAGAAAAGCTRCATGATTTGCTGCAGGCCAAGAAAGAGATAGTGGAAGCATAAGACTTCTGATTTCTTTCAGTCATGACTGCAGCAATGTCCTTCTATAAATTGTGAGGCAGTGACAGATCCTCCAGACCTCTGTTAGACCTGTCTGTCTGTCTGTGTGCCTGAAAACTGCTGTAAAGCCATCTCTCCTCTCCAGGTTCCAGCTAGACTATAATGTCCATGTGGCATGGGATAGTCTTAACATTAGTCATTAGATAGTGCTGGTCCCTGTCACTTGCTCTAAATTTTCCTTAAAATACTGCTTTATCTACCCAGTACTGTGAACCCCTATTGCATCAGGATGCTGTTTTTTGTCCCAAGAAGGTTGCTTTAGGTAGCAAACAACTGGCATGAAACCTTACAGGTAATTTGCAGGTTGGGTTTGCTGTATGAAAGCAGGTAATTGTTTGGTACCCAGGAGAGGGGTGGATGGTCGACTTCCTGCATATATCCAGGAGTAATATACAGAATCCATTAGAGAGATGCCTAATCATCTTAACCTGTCAGATCCAAACCGCCCTCTTTTAAGAGCCAATTTGTTTTCCTGCCAGATCGATGTTCTTATCTGTAATTGCCCAGGCCATGAATGGCACCCAATAACCAGTTAATATTCAATTCCATTCCATGGCAGGGTGGGGAGCAGGGAAATGTCTTAATTTAAACATTTATTGTACAACCGTGAAAATGTCCTAAGTGAAATTAATTGAAGCTCAGGGAGAATAACTTATAAATCACCTTGTCTGGCTTGCATAAAATGATATAGGGATATGCCGAAGCCTTATCATGGTGCTCTGTAGAGATGAAGAAATCTTTAACCCTAAGGTTACTGCTGTTATTCTGGCTCCAATATAGTGGAAATCTGACTCCTACAGGTTATGTGATACAGGGAGTGTTGATCTAATTAATAATAATCCCAAAATTTTTACTGACACTTTACACTTCTCCAGCATCACCCTGCAATGGATCGTGCTAGACAGTTTGAAAGTAGTGTTAATATTGTCAGCTATTCATCTCTTATGCTTCAGTAGCACTTTAAAGAGGGATAATATTCCCATCAGACTGTGCTTTTCACAGAACAAATATCACCAGAAAATGGAAAACAACCCTACTGACGTTAGCAGAATGGGATATAAACAATACTGGCTAAAATACAAGATAGAAATTAAGCAGGCTAATGGGGAATTTGAAGAGCACATAAAGATGCAAACAACTTGCAGAGAATTTATTGATTTGCTAGAAACAGTAGGACTGCAAAGGAAATACTTGTCAGACTTGTGGAAGGTTAGAAGAACACTTAAGGAGAATAAGGATATTGCAGATGAATAAAAATCATACCCACCTATTAACTGTTATTACAGAGGCTAGGAGGGGAGGATGCAGGGAAGTGAGAAAGAGGAACTACTGAGAGAGGGACTGCGGTGTGAGGTGGGCAGCGTCTTTTGGTTAGCTTTTGTACAGCACTGAGCACCGTGGAGGCCTGGTTCACCGCTCCCATCTGCTGCCGTAGTGCAAACAGCATCAGAAAGAACGAGTTGCAAGGACCAAAAAGCACATACCTGCCATTTGTGAAAGATGAGACTGAACTATTGAAAAAAACGTGATGATCTTGCTCAAATCAGCTACTCTGTAGGAAGCCTGCAAAATCTGGCTCTTTTGCAATGTTCATTCTGCATATTGCAAATCAGCAAAGCTTAATTAGGCGGTGGGCAGGCTGAATGATGAGGGTGTTTAAAACAGACCTCTGTAACAACTGCGTGATACGGTACCCAGGAACCTCGGCAGCCTCTGGAAAGGGAATTCACGTCTCTATAACGGACACTTCGGAACAGGTCAACAAGATAGCAAATAAAGGAGAACTGGTTGACATAATTTATATAGACATGCAGAAAGGCTGTGGACAAAGTCCCTAATGAGACGCTACTAAGGAAACTAAGTAGCCAAGAGGTGACTGGTAAAGTAGTGCCATGTATTAGAAGTGAGTTAAAAGACACTCCTCTGCCCGGAATAGAACTAAATGGTCCATTTTTATCGTGGCAAAAAATTAGCAGTAGGGTGCCTAAGGTTTTGCAGTTGCTTAAATATGTTTACCAGTGAGCTGGAGAAGAAGTGAAAAGTAAGGCAAGAAAATGCAGAGGTGATTCGAGACGATTTGGGCAAAGCTGGAGATGACCGAATTATTTTAATGGAAAAAGAGTAACCTGATGGTAAAAGGGAAACCTGAGGGACAGAATGGAAATTCCTGGCTGACAACTCCAAGGGACTCTTCAAAAGAGTACTTGGATAGCCCATATCTATCTAACTTATCGCTGAAGGAGAAAAAGTGTCTGTGACTGAGCAGTTCAATGATATCAGTGTTCAGTCTACGGCAGCAGCTGAGAAAAACACCCGTGAAGTGGTAGAAGCAAAAAGAACAGCATAGAACGCGATACTGAAATTTATAAAGATATTATATAAGTGTCCCATGATATTGGTCACTCCTACGCAAGTAGAATATGGAATAAATAGAAACAGCTGGGAGACGGACAACAGGAATAATTAGACGCCTGCAGAACTTCTCAAAAGAATAATTTCTTGAAAGGAGAGAGATTGTTCAGGTCAGAGAACATACGACAGAACAGAAGTAAATAATAAAAGGAACAGAGAAGGTGAATTGCAGTACATTTAAAACACTCCGAAAGAGCTGGGTTTTGTACAGTGTACAAAAAACCTGCGGAGTTCTTTGTCTCTTGACATCACTGAGGCCAGGAATCTGGTGGGATTGAAAAATTCATTGAGCGTTTGTACAGTGAATGGAAACATCTGCAGGGAAATGGTTTGGGGCGCTATTCTTAGGAAAGAGTCGGCACCAACCCTCCCACTTTGGGGCATAGCTGAAACGGTGATTGAGGAAAGGATCAGGAATAAACTTCCTCATTAGGGTATTCCATTGCAATCCAGTAAGAGATATGTACTTTCTTTTGAAAAACGTGGTTGTCCCTGTCAGATTACCATAACAGGCTAATCATTGATTTAAACAAATATGACAATACATGCTTTTATAGTATATTGTAACTGAGTCCAAATTTTTGTAAAAGTAAGGAGAGCTTAAAAGTGAATTGAAATTTCTTCTAGCTGCAATATGGCATCATCAATGTACATCTGTACACAACTGCTTAAGGCAGTAACAAAACCGGTTTATGACCCTCAATTAGAATTTGTTGCACAGGTATATTTAAGTGCCAGCAATAAATGACAGACTGAGGGAAATTATTTGTGGGTATTCCAAGTGGGGGTGGGGAGGAGGAAGAGACTCTTGCATGATTCTCTAATTCTTTGCCCATTTGGGAGAACATTGAAAATAATACGCTTGCCAAATGTGAAGATTTTTGGTTTTCATTTGAATGAAGCGGACAAGCAGCATTTGTCCGGATGGGGAAGGGGCCCGTCGTCAGCTGGGGCGGAGTGTGGAGGGAGCGAGCAGGGCACGGGGGGCACCGCGGGGGACGCCGGGATGGGACGGGGCCACCCTGGCCACCTCCCGGCGTCCCCTCGCCCGGGCTTGCCGAGCGCCCCTGCACCGCTTCACAAAAGTGCCTGAGACACCTCGGGGGGCCCAGAGTCAAGAGCCCCGAGTCCGTTCCTGAGAAAGAAAAGAAATTAAAATGAAACAGCTAAGCCCCACACCCGGATTTTTAAGAAGGGCTGAAATTTGGTGACACAGGCAGTAAATCTGACAGCTTCTTGCCACCTTCTCTTGGTGTTTACTTCGAACTTTTCAATATAAACAATGCTAAAACTGGACTCAGGTGGGGGTATATATCACATTTACTTTGCTATTTTTATGGCCAAGTTTTGCAACTTTCCTGTAACAGCTTATGGGCTAAATTGCTGCCCAGAACAGGACTCTAACAGTCCTATCCACCTTTCCCGATTGCAAAACTGTTACTGAATTTAGCTCACAGAAAATCTACATGCAGGAAAGCAGAATCTGATCGCTAAAGAAAAAGCAGAAGCAGAGCAGGGAGAGAAAGAGAGAGAAGCACAGTATTAGGCCAGAAAATGTATCAGATGGAATAGTTTTCCTGTATTCTTCACTGCAAGCAAAAAAGGTTGGGATAAAATACATATATACAGCCTCACGGGGAAATTAGTTATGTTTTGAAATCCAGATGAGTGCAAAGGGAAAATAAAATGCTGAGCCACCACACAAACCTCTCGTCCTTCTTTTCTGTGTCAACTCGTACGCACAGAGAGCAGCATTTCATTTCCTACTGTTGAGGCAGCAGCAACTAAAGTGAATGTTCATATGTGTGGTGAGGCATTTGTCCTGGGAAAAATAACATCTCTCCTTCTATTAACGTTTTAATTAATCCCTTTTAGTTATGAAATGTAACTTTACATTACATAAAAAAAAATTACATGCAGTCTCTTAATCTGCTAATCCTTTCTCCAGACAAGCTGGTTCTTTTTAAATCAACTGCCATTTTATCAACCCAATGGAGCAGAGATCCGGACTCAACTCTATTCAACAATACATTCTTTTCATGAGAGACTGGCCTAGCTAATATGACACCACAAAGGGCTTGAGGAATTCCAAATACCCAGCTCTTTGGATTAAAAGCATAATAATCCCATGCAGTTTTTTGTTCAGAATTGATAGAATGGTTGTATAGTGAGTCACACTTGTTTGAACTTATCAAAGTAACAATATATCAAGCATTTCAGAGGATGATATTTTATTTTCTCAGGTTGATTCGACTTCTTTCAAGCCTTTTCTTTAACTGTGCATTTATGACTGCCAAATGCCCCTGCAGTTAAACAATTAAAACATATAATCAAGCACAGACAATCTGATAGCTTTTGTTTTATGACTAGAATTCTATACAGTTTTTATATAGGTGTAAGTATTGTTTTTACTGAAACAGTTGCAGGGGCGCAGCACAGTACGCAGTATGTACCAGCATAAAAGTAATTTATGCCGCTATAACGTTTTCCCCTACCATAGGCATGTCTTTACTCTGTTTTCAGGCTATACAGCATAGTCAAAGCAGGACAGCTTTTGTGTGTCAACAAGTCCTTTGGGAGGCAGAAAACAAGACTGTTGGAATTAGCGGCCCAGTAGCCTTAATAAAACAATATGTGAGTCTGAGCTCTGGAAACGAGGGCGGTAAGGAGGAGTATTGCAGGGCAGTTGCTGCGTTTCTCCCTCTGCCGAGGGCCTGATCCTGCAGGCCTATACGGCTGGAGCCATGGGAGTGCGGTGCAGGAAGGGACCGGACTCTTGCAACGATTGTTTTCTACCAGATACTCGATGTGATTTTTCATCCTCCCTTACCCTTATTCTGAACTCAGTTGATGTGGGTTTTGCCTGCAAGCCTCACTGTATTCCCTCCCACTTTGCATTGGATTAAGTGAGAGGAGAATGAGGCCTTAAATTTTCTTTGAGATAGGTTTTATAAGCTTATTAAAAAAGCTATCACTTACAATTACAAAACAGATAGTCTCTTAAAAGTGAACTGAGATATTCATTGCCATATTGCAGTTCTTGTTGGAAGAATTGGTATTTTTATTACTAGCTAGTCACAATGTTTTCTGCAAGTGTCAATAGGACTCGGGGCAAATTTCATGCCTGTGAGCTAGGAGGTAATGGGCTGGGGTGCTGTGTAAGGACCTGCGCTTCAGCTAGCATGGGAACAGCACATCACGACTGGAAGCACTTTCCCCAAGAAAACTCTGTCATTGGGATCAATTCTCACTGAAATATATTCTGTTTTTCTCCTTCTTCAGCCTTCCTATTTAGGAAACTGCTCGATCCCAGCTTTAAACTCACAACTCACAGGACCTTGTTTTGTAAACAATCCTGATGTTGCAGCTCATCACGTAGGTGGAGATGCAGGAGGGACCAGACAAGGTCACAGCATACACAGACGGGCTGGCAGCGGAGGTACTGGTGTCCACGGAGGGTGGGAGGGGACCTGCTGGGATCGTTGTCTGATATATTCATCCCGGTATGCAGGAGGATCGTCTCTGTTCTCCTTCCCTCTCCTTGGACCCTACATGGGCCACAAAGCGGGACAGCGGACCTGACTGGGGTCTCCTTAGCCATAGCTGTCTCTGCAGGCTTCTCAGAGAGGTCCATGCTTAAAGGAGGGGAGGGGAAGAAACGGGTCTTCCCTTCACGCTGAGCAGCACTGCAAGAGCTTTTCACTCTGCTCAGCACCACACACACGAATCCGGATCCCTGTTCAACATCCTCCCAAMGCCGGAGTGTGGGAGAGCATCTTATTCTTGTCAAGGAGCAGCCGCAATTCTCCATTATGAATAAAAACATAGAGAACTTGTCTGGCCAGTGTCTGGCGAAGTGCTGACTAGACCATGGTAAAACCACCCCGAGGGCCTCCGGGGACGTTCATTCACTTGCTAGCCTCCACTTTTTCTGTAAAAACTCGGGGCTGAAAGACCCCTCCTGCGCTGCTGCCGCCTTAGCCAYGCACTTCTCGAGGAGAAGACATTGCTTGTGGCCACGCTGGTGAGTCCTTAGTCATGTCCCCCCAGAGAACACAGAACTTCCTTTATTTTATTTATGTTTTTGTTTTCATTGTCATAACTCTTCCCCCGAGTTCCCACCCCTCCTACTCCATATGGCATCTTGCGAGGGAACAACAGAGAGCTCTTCGGGGGGCTGCGCTATAACTCCTCAGAAGCAAAGTGTGCTCTGAGGAGCCGGTCACATTCTTCATCCCAATTATTTCAATATTTCTACTGAATTTCAAAACTAAGTACATTCACAGAAGAATTGGCAATGCTTGAGTGAATATTTTTCATTTTTACTTTCGACCAACTGCGGAGCTAACCAGAACATTTTGAAACTTGACTCCCTTGCCAATGCCTGCTCTGAAGAAGGGAAACTTGGGGAGTGTGGTGGCAGAAATGTTTGCTAATTTCCCCGTTTCTTCTCTTTTCAGTTCGGGGCCCGACCCTGCAATCAGTGAGCCACCTCCTCAGGCTAGAGGAATAAAAGTGTTAATGAGGAAGTGAATACAGTTTGAAACTTGAATTCTTACAGACATGGCAAAAAAAGCAGGAACAGCCACAGTTTTTCAGGCCAGATTAGTACACTTTTCTTTTGCCAAGTTAATATTGTTTTCATGCCTTCTTGAAGGAGGGCTAGGCCCTTCCATCCTCTGCCAGTGCCCCTTTAAACAAACACCTCATAACACTATAGCTATAAATAGCAGCGAGGTGGAAATGGCTGGATATGTTTCTATGCCCTCCGTTGTGTTCACATTTTTTAAACATACAAACCTTCTCCCCTTTTTCCCCCTCCTCCACAATGTGTGGTTATATATAGAATATTTATACTAGTCCTATTTCTAAGCAATTTTCACTGCTGCCACACAGCAGGAAGAAATTGAGAAATTGCTGGTTATTTATTTATTTATTTCTCAGGAGAAATATGTACTTAATCCTGCACAATGTGGGAATATGTACTATATATATACATGGTATGTATTGAAGCACATACATTAGATAGATAGATAGATGCATGTTTGTGTGTGTGTTTTAAATGCGGGCCATATTGATTTCAATGTGGAACTTACAAAGATGGGAGATATTCTTATCTCTGCAGGAAATAAAGTGTTTTGGCTAATATTTATGGGCAAGATGGTGGCCAACTTATACACCCCATCTCTCACAAAGCTCCTTATTTAAGTCAGTGCAGGTACACTGGAGGCTGACTGTGTGCTAGGAAGGAAAGAAATTGCAGTCTGTCTGCASAGATCCCGGCCTGTCTTCGAGTCGGTTGCAACTAGAGGAGTGTATTGGGGAAATGCTGCTGTGCACATGCCGTACTCATCCGCCCTTGCCTGGGCATCTACTGCTGGCAGCTATTAATGGGATATCAGGCTTAATGGCTAATTGTTCTGTAGCCCTATTAGCAAAGCCTCCTCTGTGTCACAGGATAGGGGAAGAGGTTTAAGAGGATCACAGGTCGCACCAGCCAGACACCACAGCGAAGGCCGGCAAGGGCTTCTGCAGTCCAGGTTTGACGAGGAGTCAGCTGCTGTTTGGATTTCTCCAGGATATAGAGTAGCCAGGGATTATACTGAGTGGGGTACCTGGCTTCCACACGGCAAATTCAAAAGATACTGACCATATGAAACRGAAACCAAAGTTGTATCGTCGTGCTGCCCTTGTGTAACGTATAGGTGTGTTTTCATAAAGTTTGCTTCCCATTTGTGACCCCCAAAAAAGAGGATTCTGATGTTTCCATTTTGGAAATCAAGCCGAGTGGGAGCTGGGCTTCCATCTTTGGTCCAGGAATCAAGCAATATAAAAGCAGGATGTTAATCTCCACCCCTCCTATACAGAGATCGTGGTCTAAACAGGCCAGGCAGACAAAGGAGAGGAGAAAGAGGGCGAGTAAAGCTTTAGTCACTAGTCAAGACAGTCCTGGGTATCGAACCTGTTCCAGACGCACTGTGCGTCTAATCTTCATATGAGCCATGCATAAAACCTTACCGGTTTTAGCAAAGTATCATGCTTGTACAGGAGGTGTCTGTAAGGTCAGCTGTGTTATGGTCTGATCAAGGTCCTTCTCAGCCAGCTGCCAGCGTCCAGCAGGAGCCAGTAGCTAATGCTTAGAGTTTAAGAACAAGGCAAGTGCTTAATGCTTTCACAGATATCAAGAATATGCTGGTAGCTCCTGGTAATCTATAGCTTTGCTCTTCTTTGCATTTCATAGCTTAAGTGGACTTTTCTTCCATGTCTTTGGCTAAATGCATTTCAAACCCCTCATTTTCAATGGGCTTTGTAACACGCCACGGCGCAGAGTTCCACAGATTTGTTGTGTGCTGCGGGAGGACCGGAGCAGATTTTATAACTTTTCCTAATTCGAAGTGGAAATTTTTTAGGATTGGGACTTCCCTGCTACATCAAGGACGTGAAATATATAACAGGCTAGTAGCAGTTTGGGGGCTATTTCTCTTGATCGCATTTGACAAGCCCTGTCTCTCGGCTTAAGGAAATGAAAAAGAGCAAGCATCTATCTCAGCCCCTTTTTTCATCAGTATCAAGCACCATCTTAAGGCAAGCACTATTATTTGAAAGGATTAGACCCTAAAGAATGTGCATGGGCCATGAGAAGTATTGAAGCACAGTGGGTGATACCAGCAGCATCTGTGATCTAAGAAGCCCTGGGGAAGGCGACGAGGAATGTGTGGCTGTCGCAACGGGCGCTCTGGAATGCCAGACGAACATGTGGGTGCCACCGGGTGCTGCCGAGCATGCAAAACTGTCTAGGTGGGCGCCAAGATATGCACCAAACAATATGAAACATGCCATGTGCAGTGACTGCTACAAAGGAGCGAGCGGGGGGAAGGGAGCAGGGTGTTGGAATTAAAACATAGATTAAGCTCCCAGTATGTTTTGCTCTCACTTCTGAAGTATCTGTCTCATGCTGTTCTCCTCTTAATCTGTCAGTTACAGTTAATAGCTGATCAGAGCAGTACTTTAATGAGTCAGCCAGATTGTTTGCATAAACAGTTGCTAGGCTGATGTAACCAACAGCAGTTTGATACCGAATTCTCCCTGTATGGTTTACACCTGCATTCTCCCCTCTCTCCCTCCCTCGAGCCTGTTTTCTGCCAGAGGGGCACCTGAGCAGCCGTGGCTGAATGCTAGGTTGTTTTGAAAAATATATTTACATAAGCACAGTATCCTTTGCCTTACCCATTCCTTTCTCTCCCGCCACCTAGGCTGGATTTTGCAGCTAACACACTCCAGGATGTGACTTCAGGTGTAATAATTCACAACTCGAGCTTTGTCTGAGTACCGCCTTTTGCAACTAGGTGTGAATTATTAAGCTCTGCTTCTCACCTCAGAGTGCCTTTATCAAGATTATAGTAATAAAAGCAGTACAAGAAGAGGTAAGTGTGGAGCACAACTTAGGGGATCAAATTCAAATGCTTTTCAATGTACACTGACATATTTACAACTTAAACATTTCCCTTTGAAGTGATTTCAGGCATTTCATGTCATGGCAATAGTTCTGTCCGCAAAACAAATGTTTGCAGTCTCATTTATTAATTACTATTATGAGGGATCCAAGCAACCCAAGACTTAGAGCAATACAGGTTCTGATCCAAATCTGATTTCTTTGGCCTCATCTCAGCACTATTAATAATGACTTTCCATTTATGCAGTGCCTTTCTCTGACATTCTGAAAGCCCTTGATAAAAATTAATTAACCCATAATGCAGATCTGTCAAAGCTGGAAAGAGAGCCCATGACTCTTGACAGGTATTGCTTTGCATGAATATCCAGGCAGTATGCAACTTCTGATGATGCTACCATACTTGAAAACGTACCTTTTTAGACAGTTTTTATGTAATGCTGTGTGGGCAAAGTGAGCATTCAATATTCTTCTCTTCCACAGTTGGGGAAAAGAGCCATCAAATGACTAAATAATTTGCTCATAGTCACGCAGAAGAAGAACCCAGTCTTCCTAATTCAAGCCGTGTACCTTTCTTATTTCTCTTCTGGATACTCAACATGGTATGGGGACCCTAAAGGTTTAGATTTCTGTATTTTGCAAAAGGTATAAAATAAAGATATGGACCTCTTTCGAGAGCTTATGGTCCCATGCACAATTCCGTGTCACTAAGTTGTGCTTGTCCCCTGGCCAGATTTCAGTCTGTCAATTTTTTTCTGATTTCCCTAAAATTCTTGTTTTCTAGACTAGGTATTCCTTACTGCCAGACTCAAATTATCCTTACATACTGTGTGTTTTAAAAGGCTACAGCCTTCCACTGTTGAAATCACTTAAACATGCACTAACAGTATTTTAACATTACCCTAATTCATGTTCCCTATTATAGACTTGATCCCRTCTGTTATTCAGTACTATGACAATTGGACATTGTGTGGCTGAAATGTCAGATATAGGTAGACATGTCTCCAAAAGTTATCTCTGCAATGCTTCTTCTATACCCAGTTTGTAACCTCCTAGGCCTGTTTTTTAGAGATGCTATGAATTTCAAATAGCATTTAAAGTACCCAAGAAGTTTCAATTGCTGTAGTTCACAGATGATGGGTATGTTTGAAAATGGTGGGTGTAATGATGTATTAAGGATAAAGAAAAATAAAATTTCCTTAAACAAAAGGAAGTGCTGAGCACTGAATGGAGAACACTTTTTTTGATAAGGTGTTTATTGGATGATATACAATATCTGCTTTCCTTAAAAGCTGTATTCAGATCAGCTGGAGCTTGCTGAGGTGGAGCATGGCTTTGCAGGGTAGAGGCAAATGGGAGTTTTTAAAAAGGCTGAGGAGGGTAGGAAGGTTAGTCTTCTGGGGAAGTGAAAGCATTTGAACGACCATGCCAAGCGTCCATCCTCCCCACACTCAGGTAGGATGTTCTTGGTTCTTCTAAGGCAATTTTTGACAGTGTCATTATAAAATGTATTTATGAAAATGTCCTGAAAGTTGATCCACATAAGTGAACCTAGGGGTTTGAGCATTTTCTTTGCTTCAGTGGCTCAGTTAAGGCTCCTTGGCCTTAATTTTCAGAGGAGAGACCTTCTTACCTGAGGAGAGTGGTGGCAGGAGATGTAGGCACTTGGGAGTGCTGAGAGTCACACCAGAGGGAGCGCGGGAGCAATAGCCGGCCCCCGCGGCGTGCCCCTTGTGTCGGATGGCGTGCCCCTCGCGTTGACTCGTGTGTCGCTGCATTTGACTGTCTTTGGGTGCATACAGCTGGGAGAGGTTTTTTCGGTTTGCTTGTTTTTGAGCTTGAATTGCACCAGCGTCTCTTTGATTAATGAAGTTTATTCTGATAGTCCCTAGAGACCTGTCTGGAGCAGGTTTTGTCTAGCACTGTGCAGACAGAGTAAAAGTCTTTTTCCTGTTTCYAGTCCGTTTCCCAGTCAAAGAGAAGCTTTTCCTCTTTCTAAGCCCTTCCTTTGTTCCAGATTATCAACCTGATGTTTAAGACTGATTTTCTCCTTGTACTTATTTGAAATAAGAGTAAATCTGGATTAACAGAATACAGAAGCCTGGTTTCCAGCACCACTTCTCTGTGTGAATTTGCAGATGTTAAATAAATAGTGAACCTAGCCTTTCTCGCAGTGGAGACATTAACAGAGTTGCTGGCCTTCATCTGGCCTCTATTTTGGTGGTATTTATATGAAATTAAGAGATTCTTGAGACCTTTACCCTATCTTTTAAGCTTGCTTGATAGTGGCCAGGAAGTTCAAAGTTTGGGAAGTGGCAGGAGAACACAGACTGCCAGAAACACACAGGCTTTATTTTCTTAAGAAACCAGGCTAAAAAGAATGCTGCTTTTACGCTATTTTTACTTGGATTACTTCAGTGCTGGTATCTTTAAAAGACTGTTTTGCTTTTATTTTAAATGTTTGTTCATAAGAGGAATGGAAAATGCTAAATAACCCAACTGCACGCCRTGTCTCGGGCACCTCACTTTTGTTATTGTTGTTATTAGTAGCAATAATATATTTATTGTAGTTGTACATGTAATAGCATCTCYTGACCTTTTCCTAGTTGCAGTTCCTTACAGAGAAGTATTTTCCTACAGCCCCAACTGCAATCACAGTGCAAGTCCAAATGCTCACATAAATACCCAATGAAACTGATTTTTTCTTGTGTTCATGATTTTCTGGCCCATAGGCAGCAGTAAAGACCATCCTTCCTCGCTCCTGGCTATAGCCTCAACAAGTACAGGGAGAGGTAGTCCCCCCTGGAGTATTTATAGTCCGAATAAGCAAAGCACAAAAGGGGGAATGGAGGCATTGGCAAATCAAGGTCACACATGCAGTTAGTGGCAGGGCTAAAAGGGCAATATGGATCTCCTGATGCTTGAGCTGGTGTTGCAACCTCCAGATTAGGCTGCCCTCCCCATAAGTACTTCCACCCTTTTATGCACCCATAGTCACGCTTTTGCTCTCTCCTTCACACATGCTTCTGTTAAAATATTCACCGGGAGTGTGAAAGCAGCTGCTCTTGTGAAGAAACAACTTTGTGTATTATTAAGAAAGTGTTCCCTGTACTTCAGAGTGATGTTGCGATTAGTCGCTGATATTTTCCACAAAAGTGGGCACAGGGATTGGGTGCCTGGTCTCACTTACAGCACTGCAATAACTGCAGTTATTGCAGCAAAGGCCACGGAGCAGCGCTCGCCGCGGTCCCTCCAGTGATACGCTGCTAATGTCGGATAGCACGGTTATACCAAGGGTTAAAGATTAAAGGGGCTGGAGATGAAAGGCTGATGTGCTTTCCAGGTAATCGGGATAAGCTGAAGCTCATTATAAAAGGGATGAGCTTGAGCCCTCTGTAAAATACAAGTACCTTGGAGGAGGGTGGGGCTGCTTTCTTAGAGAGCACCAGGCAGCCCGGCGCATCTGCTGGGTGCTGGCAGGAAGGGTAGGGAGCAGAGGAAGGGGCAGGAGGGAGGGCTGGCAGCTTTTTTCTCTCTCGGTCAATAGGTCTAAGAATATCTGCTTGCTCATTTATTATTTCTTTAGCTAGGCTATACGAGATAATCGATATGCTGCAGTGTAGGCTTTGATAGTACTCGTACGTCTTGGGTGTGGTATGTGGGTTAATCTCAAAGCGCTGCTCTGAAGCTGCAGTGGTTTTTTGCTAAGCTGCCAAGACAGATCCCTATAAATGGCTGATTTTTCTTCTTTTGCTTCTCGAGGCAGGCAGTGGGAAATGGCTGCCTGGCTGAAGGATTCTTTATGGGGCTCTGTGCTTTACATCTATCTTGATTATTTTCTGCATTTCGTCTAGGCAAAGGGGCAAGATTCTAGAAACAGGCATCATATTTGTAATGCAGAGAGGCTGAGCACACCTGCCTCTATGTGCAGGAATACTAGAGACCTCTGCTGTGTATCTGAGCATATCTGCTCTGCAAAGCACTGGGCTTTTCAGCCCCCCTCCATGTGTCAAGTTTAAACCTTTGAAACACATTATTTTCATGCTCTACAAAGACTTGTACAAGACGATTAGGACACTTCTCTGGTGTATCATATGGGTAGAAACATTATTCCCTATAAATAAAAGTATCGGAGGAAAAAAAAAAAAAAAAACGTGTACAAGTGCACTACAACCAAGTATCATGTTTCCTAGCATAGTATAAGTGCTCTTGCAGGCTTCTGCTCTTTATAGGGCTCTCGAACCTGTTCGAAGTCCTGTTGAATTCAATGTGAGTTGGATATTCTTTTAAAGAGAGGGTCCAGCTGTAATATTGATGTTATATCTTTTGGTTAGGCAGGATATGCTACTTCGGTCTCCCTTCTCCACTCATCTTGTGGAAAAACTAAACGGGGAATAGCTGGCACTGGGGAAGTATAACACAGGTCATAGTCTACTTCTTCAGTCAGAACTGTAATGGTCCTTAAATGTCTTTATCTGTTTAGCTTTAATTGCTCAGAGCCGTGCAGAAAGGTTGCAGGCTACCAGAACACAGAAAATCAGACATGTTTAGGCCAAAAGAAAGTTTGCCCTGGAACAGATTTACTTCTAGTGCTTTGCAGGGAACTGGCCTGCTTCTGAGAGGTGCTCCAAGGGATGTGAGGGGCACTCAGAGTGCCAGAGCCTCTTTAGCTATGGTCCCATCTGCGAGGATCAATTGGTTAACCTTGCCCCGTGCCTCGGTTCCTCAGGCATGGTCATGGGGAACGCACATCAGAAGAGCAGATATTTAGCAAGAGACTTGGAGATCATGCGAATGCAGTGTGTTAGCAGCCATTTTCTTTAAATTAGTGATCCAAAGCAGAATTTATTATTAGATCYTTGCAAACCTGTAAGGGTGGGGAGTTCAGCTTAGTGTGAAACTTCACTTGGTCAAAACTACTAATGACTCTGAGATTTATTTTCCTTTAAATAATTTGATTCAGGCAATGAAATTTGGAAAGCAATTACTTAGACGCAGCAAGTAGCAAATCTGCCGGGAGCTAAATCTCTGAAGGTTTTTTGGCGCTTCCAAGTGGGGGTAGACATGGAAGTAGAGTGTTGCTCACTGCATTATGACACTCGGAGAGAGATAACCTGCACAGCTTTTGCTGCCAGCCTKAATGGCATTGGTTCCCTGAAACCTGATCCGAATGTGAAAGTTGTTTGGACTCATGTAATCAAAGTAAGGAAATAACAATTAAAACATTCTTTCAGATGGTCCTACCGTGAGAGATTTGCTATTGCTGTTTTCCTGGCTATATTTTCATATCTGCCGCATTAATTAGACTATCTCAAGTACAGCCTAAGTGCTCCCCCCCTCTGGCTATGGGCACTTCAGTTCAGAAGCAGTTTCAACTGAAAAATGGGTCTGTTACCTGAGAGGAGATTTTATTTTTGTTTTGTGCTGCTTTGCTTCTCCACATAACTTAAACATTTCAGTTGTGTATTAAAGTTCCAGCTAATTTTCACTCTCCAAAGCTAGCTCTTGCTTTCCAAGCTAATGCTTGAGCACAGTGTTCGCGTGCATGAATCCTTAATTGTTAGGCGTGTCATAAGGTTCAATCACTTCAGCTTGTAACTAAAACTGAACCTGATATCCAAACCCAAATACCAGTTGGATCATCTAAATTATTTTCACCAATTTTTATTTTACTTTATCCCCAAAAGACATTTATTATTAATAAACATGCACTTTAAAGATTTCACAGCAATTAATGCCCAGAAATATAAGGCATTTGAAAGTTTATTATTATTTATTTATTATTCTGCTCAAAAAAAAAAAAAAACAAAGGTTTTTTTCCTTACTACAGCGTTTTGAGAGGTAGAATAGCATTTGATATGTGTGTAGAAAATCTGTAAACACAATGCTTGGATAATAAATTCACTGTAGTAATAGGGTGGCATCAGTTTCAACTAAGGAGTTTTTCAGCAGTGGACTTAGAAGCATGAAATAGGCTTTTTGTTATTTTCCCTTTTATTAATTATTTTTAAACTGAAGGAACCCAGTTGTTATACAACCACAAAAGCTTTCCTAAAAGAAATGAATTTTACTGGCAAATTTTATTTAGACTCTTGCCAAATGTGTGCTTGAGACCCTTGAAATCTTCCCTGAACAGCTAGAAGTTTTATTGAGGACATTTTGCTATCATGCCATTCAGACATAAATGGCTCTTAAACATGGTCCAAGGATCTGTTTATGTCTCTAGCCAGAACATCGATGGTTCAGCTAGTGCGCCGACACAATGGCTTTCTGTTCTTTGTATGGGTAAAAATAATATTCCTTATTAACAGGAGCTATAAATGGTTTCCAGTTCTCAAAATCCAGCTGCTCCTGGAGGTGCCTGACTGCCAGTCATACAGTGTGAAGATGACCAGAACAGCTCTTCTCATAGAAGCTCAGATCATTTACCTAACATTGTCTTTCTCTTTTCTTTTCCATTATTCCATTATCTCCAGATACTTGCATGAAGAAAATGCAGTTTGCTGTTTTAGGAATTCAAATATTAGGAATGTTACATTAAAAAAAAAAAAACAAAAAACCTTCAACATTTCCTCTTAGTTTTTTCAACCTCTTGGCCACCTATCCTCTTTCTCCTTGCTTGACTTTGTCCTAGTTAATATTCCAACAGGTGTTTCCTTTTTAAGTGGAATTTTTTAGGCTGGTGTCTCAAGAGGCCTTCTGCATAATAATGCTGTATTCATTATGTGGCACGTTAGTGGGAGAGAACTTTATTTTCTTAACCCCACCATTTCCCCTTCTTGCAGTGAGTGCGGGGGGTTGAGGAGTGAGCTAGCAGTGATTTTTCAGCATCTTCTGCCACTTTCTCTTCTGTCAAGACCGTTGCATAGTACCATTGCAGAAAAGTCCTGTTGGGAGGTTGAGGAAAATTAGAGATGGGATCAGTGAGACAAAGTTTGTTTTTGTTTGTTTGTTTTTTAACAGTTTGTAAAGCTTCTCAGCTTCTGATTTGTGTGTCCCATCCCAGTCGAGAGGCTGTCAAAAGCAAAGTTAAAAATAATGAAATTCAAGCTTGTAGGCAAAAGAGGCTCATCTCTCTGCCCTCTGCTGCATTCAGATATTGGTAGATATCTACTGCGATGGCATCTTGGCGTGAGGGTTAGTAGGAGCTGCTGGTTAATTCGTACAGCTATCTGAAAGGGTGTTCAGGGGGCTTCTCTGCCTCTTGCAAAATTCACCCCTTTATATCTCTGGATAATGCTGAGCCATCATTTCCAGTGAGCAACAACGTTACACGTCAACATAAAACTAAAGAGCAAATATTTTGTTTCRCGGATGAGCCAAGTTTCAGGCTTTTTTTCAAAGAAAGATGGAGGATATGCAAACTATGTGCCACAGCTTCCCCCTGTACGGGTTTGTTTTACGTGAAATGCGGGTCTAGACTACCAGTGCACTCCGTGAAGTAGTAGTAGATACATAACCGGTAAATATTTGCCGACGCTGTAGTAACTTTGAGTTCRGTTTGTTTCCAGTAAACACCCAGGAGGGAAAAAGAATAACAACAATGCAACATTTTTAGATCTTCACATTGTTTGAGGATTAGTGGGATATGGCTGGTCCAAAGCCGATCAAAGTAAATAGTTATTCCCACAATGCATAATCAGTGGGATTTGTTGGCATGTGATATCATCGAAGCCAAAGGCTCAGGCGGTTGCAAGAGAAAACTTTTGCAGGAATAGCCAAAGATGAAACAATAAACTTGCATGTATATGCAAAGTTGGAGTCTGTTGCATGCCTTCACACTGCAGGGCATTAACTTAGCCCAGAAGACGTTTCCAAGTTGTTTATCTCACAACTGCAAGCTTTCTTTGGTGTTTCACCAAGGCATTGAGATCAGCCGGAATATGTGAGAGCAGGATGAAACTGTGCCTATTTCGCCAACTGCCTTTTCCCCTTATCTGGTAAATTCTGGGTGATCAGCTAACTACTGATGGAGATACTCGATTTGGCAGRACAATTCTTATGTGATAATCTGGAAGTGATCCTAAGCTGGAGTTGAGAGATTCTGATTTTTTTTCTTTATCCTTCACTGAGTAATGGCTATTGATATTTAAGCTCTGGGATTGCATAGGGGTATGAAACTGGTGTGTTCAGAGGCCCTGTTACACTGAGCCTTTCATTAAATACATGTCTGCCTGACAGAGCCCTTTCTATGATTTTGATAGTATGAGAAACATATGGGAGAAATGTTAGAATGGTAAGCAGGAAAAAAGTCACAGTTATACCAGTTTTCAAAAACAATCCCAGACTTTTGAAAAAACAACCCTAGTCTGTCGCAGGCTTGCTGCCGGAGCTTTCTTTGGCCAAAAACAGGACAACATGATGTTCTTCCACTTGTCTGGTCTGGGCTGACGTGAGATCCCAAACCAATTTTACATGCATAAGCTTTGTTTTGATGGTATGTATAACATCACGGCTTCGAAGAGTTGTCCTGGGTTTTGCCTAAATGGGTAAAGTTACCTATTGCAAGAAAACCACCTTGTGGGTATTTCTGCGGGTGGGGGAAAGGGTTCGCCTTCTTGTTCATTGCTGCTGTCAGGCTTTTAAAGTTTCCAGATGAGTCCTCCTCCCAGAGTTTATTCAGAACACACTTCAGGTACATCTGGGAATGTTGTTAGTAACTGAGGAGCCAGTCCATACAGTTTCATGTGTGGAAGAAGCAGGAGGAATAATGAATTCTCAGCCCCATAGATTTTAGGTTTATATATGTGTAATAAATAAATATTTGCCTGTAGAATAGTAGCAATCCTTTAGCTTTTCAGAATATTAGAAAAGGGAGAAGACTTGTGAATTCAAGCATTGGATTAGCCTTAAACCACTTTTTTTTTTTTTAAACTAGCAAAGTGTCCAAGAAAGGAGTCCTGGCATTTTAGGTGTTGATCACTGAAGAGCAGCACTGTGATGAAACAGAGGAAGGGAGTGACAGGGGCTTTGGATATGGTCCATGTGATATCCAAAAGCAGCTTGGAAAACCCTTCCAACTGAGTTCCTAAATCAGGACCAAGTGCTCCAACATTTTCCTGTATACCATAAATGTAGAGTACCACCTAACTTTATATTATGTATGGCAGAGAGGATAAGGAAAGAGGGATGTGAGTGCTGAAGCAATATAGGCTATGAATAGATTAGATTCTTCTGTTATAACTCCATTAAAAATTGAGTGTGCAGTAATGTTATGCTATTCTTAGTACAGCTAACTTTTAAAAAGGTTAAGACCAATAAATTTGCTTGCCGTTGCAGAGCTCCTACTTCTAGCATGGAATGGGGTAGGTGACCTCAATGTGATGCTACAAATTGTTGGAAAGAAGACGATCGCAATTCTTGGAACCTTTAATATTGATTGCTTAAGTAAATCATCTGTTAAATGGCAATCTAATTTGAAAGGCATACATCGAACAGAATTAATAAGTGAACTGATCAGATTCAGACGTTTTAAAAACAAAAAAAACAACAAAAAAAAMCCCACTGCTCAGATTGGTTGATTGGGTGCTTGTAAACAAACCTGGAAGTGGAAGATGAGGAAGAAATACCAGATTTATTTAAGGCTGCTCTTCTTATATTCTGTGTTAGCTAGGCATTAAAGATAAGGTCCTCTGAGAGACTGCAGCAATTAATGCTGCTATAATTTTGGCAATACAGCCAAAAATATTTTCACAGCAAAACTTCCTTTCCCAGTTTAATAATACATGAAATAATTAAATCCAAAAGAATTATTTAAACAGATTAGACTTACTCTGCTTGTTTACTTGAACAAAGAAAGGTTTTCATTTACGTTCTTGCCGGGCTCATTTTGAATTCCTGCCCTACTGATATATTATTTTGGTGTTTGGATCTCTGGCTCTTTAGAAAGATGCTTTTTGCTTGGCCATTCCTGTAAATATGCATATGAAAATCTGCAGACACATGGATAGTCCTTTTGAGTTTAGTGGAGCTACTGAAGTACATATTAAGAGGATCAAAAAATCCAGAATCCTGGCTGCAACTTATCCTATTTGATATAAATACTTTGTATGTTTATGTGGCTCACACATATATTAACATTAAATCAGTGAATGTTTTTAACCATTAAAATATTTATACTTTTGACAAAGTAAAATTTCACTGAATCACAAAATCATCGTTCAGAGAGGAATATGTTTCTGTTTCTTTAAGGTGGACTTTGCATTATGCAGCAATTAAAAATGTTTTTCAATATTTTGAATTATGAATAAATATAATTACTCACTGATTCCATCATTTATGTTTACATTGCATAATTACTACCCAGCCTCAATGCTTCATAATAGTTGACTTTATATTGATAAATAGATTAACTAATACAGTAAATGATTCCCCAGTAAATGAATCAGTATGCTTTTGACTTCAAGTACCATCAACAATAAATTCATGGATTCAGGACAGCTTATGCATTTTACATTAAACAGCCCCTGGATAAAGACCCAGAAATTGTGAAAGCAGGGACCCAAGCCCAGGGTTGAATCTCCTTCCCCGATGAGCGCACCAACTGCTCGACTCTTGAATTCTGCTCCTCTTGAATTTGCTCTTGCCGCCTTTGGCTGTTCAGCTCCAAAATAGCTGCCCTACCTGGTTAGGCCTTGTGGAAAGCTCTGCATCTGTGGATTTGAATTCTTTTTAAGGCTGAGGACAGAACTGAAATAACTTCTGGGTAAATGTTCTATCCAGTGTGTCACCGCATAAATCGTAGGTGTCACCACCCACCTCTCTGGCAGCTGCTTTTCCTCAAAAGAAAGCAGCTATATCTACGTTTTTGTGAGCAGCCAAGCCAGTTATTGTAGGACTGGTACATTCGGAGCACATCCCAGGGAAACTAGTATCAATGCATCTCATTTCCGGATCCTATAACAGACCTTGAGCTTAGCAGACCTTCTTGAGTCAATCCTGTATACTTCAGTACTCACTGCAGAACTGAAGTATGTGGGAACTTTTGCGTAGAAAAAGGGACTTGAGGTTCCTCCCCAGGAATAGCTAGCTACTAACCAAGGCAATTCTGGATCCTTGTTAGAGGCTTTGGTTCCTGAAGACCCCCTAAGTCTTTTCTGGATCTGACCCAAACTGCTGAAGGAGTTGACAGTCAAAATGATTTATGGGAGTAAATTCTAGACCATATGTTGAGTGAAATCTTGGCTCCATTGAAGTGAATTGTGGGGGAGGCAAGGACGCTGGCCTGGATTTCATGGCATCAGGTTTATAGCTGCTGTCTGTGTGTGGGAAGGGCAGTGGGACAGAGAACAAATAAATTGTCTTGGTGGCAAGGAAAACAGAGCAAGCTCTAAGCCATAATCCCACCATTCATTAAGTCAATAGTAAAATCACCATGTTAAGGGAACTGTGTGCTGTAGGATTGAACCTAGGAATGATAATATGATTTTCTGTGCATCTGTCACATGATCTGGGTTTATTTTAGTCATTTAAAGTCCCATCATATTAATTCCTTTATAGTTTTCCTGTTTTGCAGTTGCTTTAACTGTAATGCTGTCTTAATGATATGTGGAACCTCAAATATTAATGAACTCAGAATTTTCTAGGTTTCTGCTTTGTAATGCATTTCAACTCTTCCAGCTTCCAAAACTAGTATTAAATGCATGTGCAAAACTATAAAGATCCTTACTGGTGCTGTGGGGAGAGATCTCTGTACAACTTCAGAGCATGGGAGAACTTCTCACTGTTCTTTAAACTGGGTGACTTATTTCATGGATCAGATGCAAGAGGATCAGATCTGGAGATTCTTGCCTGCAACCATGTTACTGGAGACTTTCTCTTAGACTGCAGAAATGCAATATTTTTAGGTCAAGTAAACTTYTAAAGGTGTTAGAGAGCTTACATGCCAAGAAGGAATTTCACTTGCTGCTAACTTCTGAGAACTCCTATAAAACTATTTTGCAAGATACAGCAATTTTAAGCTTTTAACCAGGCTGTTGGTYGTTTTGTCTAACTCAAATAACATTTGTTCTTGAAAAACTGGCATTATCCTTTTCTCTATGTTATTTTTTCTAACTGTATTTGGTTATTTCATTTTGTTCATACTTTAGTTCATGTTATCTTCTTCAACACTGAGTACCGATATGTCAAAGTAGTATGGAGCTTTTGGCATCACATCACAATGTTATTACATAATTCCACTATTGTCCTATGCTAGTGATTTTTCTCTACCTGATTTAAGTGAAAAATGCAAAAAACCCAAAACATTTTGGGGGGGCATAAAAGATGAATGTGAATTTTAATGCCATTGAAAGTTGACAGATGAAGGAACTGAAGCTGGTTGATGATAGAAGGAATATGACAGTCTAGCATCTGTTTTGTAGGACAGCACTGGCTACTGAGGACCTCAGTAAGCATATCAAGCTTCTGTGTTCATGGCACCCTCTTAAGCTCACCTTGGTGATTAGACTTGAGGGATTTGTGAGTGCACCAGACCATGAAAGCCTTGATATGGACAGGTGGTGGAGGATTCTAGAAAGTTAGAGGACTCCAGGAACTTTTGGATATTAGCATAGAGACTTGGACTGCATGGACAGAACTCAGAACCACTCTTTGCTCCGAGATACTGCAAATGCTAATTTTACCCTTGTGTTGTGTAAGATCTCTTTTTAAAGCACAGCATGAGAGAGTAAAGCAATCCAGGATGGGCAGATGGTATAGAGGAAATAGTTGCCTACAGCTGCTGGAAGCAGCAAATAACAAAGCAATAGCAGCCAAAACATAGGCACATCCAACTATGGGACATGGAAAGCAGAGACCTGGAGTTTGGGCAAAGGAGTGAAAGATGGGAACAAGCTCAATTTGAAACATTTGGTCAGTGGCTGGTCTGTCCATGAGCTGAAATATGTTCTTGCTGATTTTTATGATCACTCTGCACTGCATCTCATAGAAAAACAATAAAGAACTAGCAATTATGCACTGTTACGTTTTAAATTTTGACAGAATAAGTTGACTTAGAAGACCTTTTATTTTACTAACCAGTTAAATGAGATTGATTCCTAAGAAGTGTTTCTATGACTCCAGGATTTAGTGTGAGCTGTTGACTTTCATCCAGAGCGGAACAATTCTGTTCCTCACTATCAACAGAGCTGTTGTCAAGAAAGATTTAGGAACAAATGAGCTTGAACCTTAATCTCTCCACAGAGGTACAGCAGAAAGCATGCTTGTGCATATTTCTCCAGTGCCCACCTATTGTGGAGTCCCTAAGCAAATTAACCTTTTGGAAAACAAAGACTGCAGTTATGATATAATCAATRTTTTCTGGGTGCAGAGATGCATGAAATCAAGACCCCTATGGAACAGTTCCATGAAATTTAACAATAATAAAACCAGTAATGGAAGARCATATCTGAAAAACTACAGAGCTTACTAGACAATAAGGCTGTTTCTTTCCTTGGATTTTTTTAACTGTCCTATAGAAATCTAGAGCAAGAATTAGATTATATTAAATTACATAGAATGGGTCAGAACACCCTTAGAAATGTGATCGTTCTCAGTGTAGATTGGAACTTTTCCATAACTTGGGGGAAAGGGGAAGACCTATAAAATTCCTGCTATGTCATAGAAGTCATTCAAAGGTTTTATTTACGTATAAATTACTTTCTCATTTGTGTTTATGAAGATGAAAAGCTCACCATGTTGGAAAATTCACTTAATTAATGCACAGATACGATAATATACATTTTCATTACAATGCTGCATTGAACCCTGACTTGGTGGTAATTTGGAGTTCATAATAGTTTGGTCTACTGAGCAGGCATACTTAAATTTGTTCATTGGTAATAAAAAACACATATGATGTCTCTGTAATGAAGCAATGCCTATTTTACAAACTGAAACATAAAATATATTAGTTTTTTTTAATATACGATGAACTGCCAGTGTGAGCCAAAGACCTGTGAAATCCAGCTGAATCTTCCCACTGGTTTTCAGTTAGCTTTGGATGGGATCCCCTTCTTTTCTATGAAAACAGTGATGGATATCTGAATCTTCTTGTCTTGCCGTACTCTTATCTGGAAAATAAGTTATTTGTTTTTCCTCAAAAGCTTTGAGTGCTTTTGGAAAAGCAATGGGCTTGTTCCAGTATCGTTAGTTCCAGCAGTCTTGGAACAGTTCCATTCCAAATTTGCATGGGTTCTGTTTTAGCAATTAGCTGAGCCAGAACATGTGTTTTAGCCTTTGAAGTTTTGAAGGTGTGCGTTTGTTGTCTTATTATTTTGGCATACTTCTTTTTGAGAGTCTAGAGCATCCTCTGTGATGTTATTGTGAAAGTGTCTTACCTCAGGGCAACCAGAACATGGATGTTTTGGAGTGTGTGTAAACTTAAGAGCTGAAGCTGTATATGTTGATTACAATGGGGACTTAGATGTACTGTGTTGCTAGGTAATAAGCAAATACACTGTTTAAAAAAAAAAAAAGCTTACAAGCTAAGAGGGAGGTAACAGGCAAGAATAAAATGAAGAGGAAAGAAGTATCCAGCAAAAAGAAGACACCTTCATGTGTCATGCTGCCATAGTTTATACAAGTTACTCACAGGTTTCATTGGATTTTTTTCTCAYGGCACACAGTGGGACATAACATTCCTTGTTTTCTACACCTGGGGAGACGAGAGATGGAGAGGAACTAATGGGAGCTAGATGCTTATGAGAATCAGAAAATCCTGTTTTCTAATGGCATTATGTTATTGGTTCCCCCATGATATTATGGGGTCTTCTCTGCATCTTCAGTTATTCTAAATAACTTGGGATCATGTTTTAAGACTTATTTGCCAGTGTCGTACAAGAAGTTGAGGACAGAGCCTGAAGAGAAATGTGAGGCTCCTAGATCAAACACCAGAGTTTTAAAAACAGAATTATCCTTCCTCTTTTTGAGTCCTTTAAAAAGTTGTGTTTTACAATCAGTAAAAGAGGTGGATTTATGACGTGAGAGACTAAACATTCTGTAGCTCTCCTTTATCGCTAGCATCACACTCTACTGCATTCCTCCTCTGCTTCTCTCACTACGATCATCCTGGCTGCAGTTGGCTCTGAATCGTAATGCACGTGCAACGTCGCTGGGGGAAGGTGACCCATTAAGAAGTAGACCCACTAAAGTGGATAAGCCATGGTTCTGGCTTTACTCCCACTGCAACGCCACTGTCCATTAAGAGACAAAGCAATTAGTTAACAAAATAATTTGCAACTCTGATAGTATTCAGTTGGCATGTGGTAAAACTCGTGAAGAATTTTGAAAAGCAATTTTTTTTTCTTTACAGACAATAAGTAGTTGATTTAAAAATCCCTCTCATTTGAAGTAAGACCAGTATTCAGGATAATGGAAGTCCTACATCTGAAATATTCCTTCTTAGTTCTACAGGTTATAGGGGAAAAGACTCTTTCCTTCAATAAGGAACTTAACAGAGCGATATATTTTGTTAATTGAGTCTCTGCATGTATTACTTCTGTGGTGTGTGTTTTATTAACTTCAAGATCTCCTAACTGAGTCACAGGAATTATAATCTTTTGGTGTTGTACATAGCTGAGTAAGGGAGTATAAGGAGAAGTGTTGCTTTTTACTCATCAGAGTTTCAAACAATTTCTCAAAAGAAGATCTGCTCTCTTACAACACAGGCAGTGCTATTAGAGAATGGAATTTGGGGATCACACTCCTAGTTATTATTCCTTTTACTCTGCTCTGTAATATCATAAGCCACCTTATGAAAGACTTGTTTTATGCAATCATTTTTGGACAATGTAGGAACAGTAAGGTATCAACACCTGCCTTCTTAGTTTCTAGGATATATTGGTGCCAGGTGGGAAAAGAGTGGGAGATCAAGTCCTTGTAACAACCTTTGCAACTGGATCTTTACAGCAAGCTAGAGAGACAGCGAAAAATAGTCAACATTATTTCAGCTCAGTGGGGAAGAAGGGATGAAAGCTCTGCAAATGAATTCATTGTGACAACCTTTGTGCAGGATCTGAGTGTTTGATCTTTTAAAAGATTTAATAATTCTTTTGATAGATTAAAGAATAAACTGGGGGGGAGGAGAGGAAGTTAACTTTCTTTCCCTGATTCTGTCAAAATAATAAATAAAGCGGGGGGGGGGGGAGAGAAAGTCCCTAAATTTAGTRAGCTTCCCTCTCAACACCACCTCTTTTTTGAGCACTGGATGCATGTCAAGTTATAGTCAGAGCAATAGATAAACACTCAGAAATACGACCCTTTAGAATGAAGACTGTGGACAATGATCTAATRTGCTTATATCCAGTGGAAATTGATCTAAAAAGCAAAGTAACTGAGCTCTGGGAAATCAGTATTTCCACTATGTAGATATTTATGAACTCGCATGTGTCTCCAAAGAGCCAGACCTTCAAGCACAACTAATCTGCATTTGAGCTTTGCCCATATATTCTGTCTGTTTCTGAGGCCTTTAGGTATCTGAGCAATGTAGGACTTTCTCTTTTATGGGCAAGTATCTTGAAATGGCCTCAGACTGATGAAGCTGAGCTCTGAACCTATTAACCTACATAATGGACAACTTGGACAGAATAATTTTTGCCTTCTCTAAGCTTGAAAACCTTTGAATTTCAGGTCCTATTCTTAAAGCTAATTCAGATTCATGATGGCATGATGCAAAAAATCAAATTTTCTTACAAATTTTGGAGATTCTGCTCAAAACCTAGGAATTTTAAATGGGTGGATTCTTCTTTTAGCTGGCACTACTCCTTTTCAAATAAAGAAAAGATCTCTGTGGCAGGAAAGGGCAATTCAGGGGAATCAAATCTTTCTCCTTTTAAGAAGTACTCATCACTAAAAACTAACGAAGGACATGAGTTTAAAGGTAATCCAATGACCAGCCTCAAACAAACAAAACCCACTGTTTTGACTGGTAACAGCTGTCGTATGTGCAAGTAGGAAAGGGTAGTAAGAATTCATAATCATTTCCTCATTAAATGCTGAACAGCCTTTCATATGATAAGACCCCAGGGTCTTATCGAATGAGCCAGAAACTCATCTGGATCAGAGCAGAACAGGAAGGGCACTCAATATAGGCATCTATTTCAAACGACTCCACATAATGAAGATTAATTAGACCTTCTCTACCTATCCAAAGTGAAATACGCACATTCAAGGCCTTGGGCTTCTACACTACCAAAGAGTTTCCATGGAAAGCCAAGAAGATTAACAAGTGGTAGACACAAGAAAGAAGATCAGCTCTCCTGTAAAGTTACTTCAAGAATATATCATGACTGACTGTGCTCATTCACACAGAGTGTATAAAACCACATAACATGTACCTCCAGCAGAATAGCAATGTAGGAATAAGGTCATACTTCTGCTTGTACTAATGTGTCTGGCTTCTCCAACCCGTTCTAGCTAATCTTGTTATCAATGGCTAATGGTGTTGCTTCTTCTTCATGTATACCATATTTGGATATACAATATTTATCCCTTTCATAGTAAAAGGGCAAGTTTGCAAACTTACCTTCCCATTTTTCACCTTTAATCTAGAGTGTGAGCTAGGTTTTGTTTGGATTTCAAGAGCTCTGCAACTGTAGCCTCTCTTTCTGACCTGTTTGCCTCCAAGACATTGTTTGGCCTACAGCTCAAACGCAGCCTATGATGTTCTTTCCTTCTATAGTTTCAGGTCTAGGATCTGACCTAATCTCCTTTTAAATGGCACAAATGGGGAGTAAAACCCCAATTCAGCATGAACTCAAACTGAGGATTTCAGAAGGGGGACAGAAGTGGCTTAGTTGTATTTTCCAATTGAAGGGTATGTCTGAGTAGCTGGCAGAATTAGGGGCTCCGTCTATTGCCACCAGTAGCCTATGCCATTGCAAAGGTGAGTAGGGGATTGACTTGGTAGAGTAGCTAAGAGGTATGGACTGCCCCAACTGCTAGTTCAGAAACATCAGGCAGTTGCTATCAGCACAAAGAAAACGCAAGCCACGAGTGGCAAAGGAGTTGGGCCCTGGCTCCTCACAGAGGGTCTCCAGCACCTTTGGGCACGTAAAATGCTTGTAGTATCTGATTGTCAAGGCTACTGACTGCTCTCATTAACTTCAAGTGGAATCAAGTGCTCAACACAATAGAAAACCAAACCCTTCACTTCTTTAAAGTGATCTTTTGTTTTTCATATTTATTTTCAAAACAGGGTAATGTATCCTGAAAAAACATTTTTCTCCTTGCACAAAATTTTAGGTAGATGCATCTAGGAAACACATGTTCTTGTGGCACAATAGCAACTTATGAATAAGATCATACTTGTATTTGCATTAACACGGCTGGCTTCTCCAACCAGTTTTACATAATCTCCTTTTCAATGGRTAAGGGTGTCATTTCCCCTTCATTTCATACAACTGTGCTTTGAAAATGTAGGGAGGAAGTATTTAAAGAAAGTCCGCATTTTATGAAAGGGAAAATTGCCGGCGTTCCTTTGTGTGTCTCAGTAGGATTTGGATAGATTACTCATACTTAAAAAGGAAGGGAGCTTTTGCTTTCTTTTCTCCTTTTTTAAAAACTTGCATTAACATGATGTATTGACATATTACTAAATCCAAGGAATGCTGGAGAGCAAATCGGCCACGATTTTGTCCACAAGTTGCAACAAATTCTTAAAACGTCGTCACCTTCTGAAATAAAATTGTCACGTTTTGGATACAGGCAACTTTTATAAGAGCTAAAGCTTCACATATCAGACAGGAACAACAGCATGCTCTCTCTCACTTTCTCTTTCTCTCTTTCTGCTTAAAAATTGATTCTATTCATTTTTTTTCTTTCTTTTGATCCAATAAGCTTGGTAGGAATACAACACACTTTAACAATTTTCATAAATCAAGCAACTGGAATAGATTTTAATACCGAATTGTATTACTGCAAGAATGCAAAGCATGCAGGCTCTAAGCACTAACATTTCTATTAGTTGAATGGAAGCCAATGCTTTAGCTGTAAGCATGTTAAAAGAAAATAATTCTCCTCTACATTTCTGAGGTTTCTGATGTCAAAAATCCTCCCTGTAAGTAACTCACAACTTTTCCTAAGTTGTCCTTGTGCCATGAGTATTACTACCGGTCAATCACAGTTTGAAGAATGTATTTTATTTTTCATGCCCAGGTATAAAAACCTATTGAACTATTGTTCTCTCTCTGACATGCTTTGATTAACCAAAAAAAAAAAAAATCAAGCAGAAGTAGAATGTCAAGTTTCATTGCTCCAGTGAATTACGCTTCTAGTGGTACCTTCTATAAAGGTACCTTCTATACTTTATAGGAAGTATATTTATCACTTTGATGTTTTCTAATCAACTATTGATATTTCTATTCTATTTCTAATCAACTATTGATAATAATTGTCTTCCTTTTGAAGGACATGCTTTTATGACTGTAGTCATAAAGGCATTTTACATGCTTAAATTGCTCTGTGCATATGTGTGTATGCATAAATATGTATATGTCTACTAAAAATATTTATACTAAAAATACTTTTCTTGTGCATCTTGGTATTTTTTGTCTTTCTTCTTCCCTCTCATTTGCTGGTATCATTTTTAGTTTTTTTAATCATCAAATGCTGTTCATTGTTAAATCATTAATAAGGTCTTAAGGTTCAAACTGATTTTTTGCCTAAAACTGATAAAGAGAACTACAAGGAAATTTTAAAGGTGCTTTTGTGAAAACCTGTTGGTAAACATTCAGTTATCTTGGTATTCATCTCTGTAAAAACAGTGAGAATATTTCTTTGAAATATATTGATAAAATTTACATCTAAATCCATTTAGTATTTCATATTCTGAAAGCACATAGCTCAACAGGGCTCTGTACCTTCACTGAGATTTCTAGGTATCGTTATATCATGCATCCTAACCTAAGCATGCATAAAAGATAGCACCAGTTGTTATTCTCTGACTCAAAATAGAGAGCAAATAAGTTAAGACATCCAACACTGAAAGTGTTGGCCTTCAAGTCACTTGAAGGCATTTCAGTTTATATTTAGGCATTACAAATTTTTTTGCCTTGGCTTTCCACAGGTTTTTCAAGTATCACCAAGTTAAAAGGGATGCTATGAAAAGTCAACATCTCTGAAAGTTAGATCAAATAGATATTGGCCTGTTTTTGAGGGCACGCTGCTTACTGCAGCTCATACGGGAACATGTGGATTTCTGCATTTGTAGTTTTGGTCCCAAATATTAGGCATTTAACTTCAGAAAGCAAAGGATTCAAAAAACACATTTTCCATTTGCATGCACCATTCTCATCTCTTTGGAGAACAGAGTCCTCTTCTAAAAATAGCAACATGTATCTGTTGTCACAGGGCAAACCGATAGCTGGGGCATTGAAGATTGGTTTCCTGCTAGATGGGAATACTGGTACGTTCTCAGTTTAATTGCCCTATTTAGACTGGTGTACCAGTCTTGGAGCAAGTGTGGTCAAATAATATTCAGGATAATCCCTTCTTATAGGAATCTCAAACCTAACCTCAGTGACTGGTACCCAGAGACTGATTCTGGCTCAAGAACTGACCTCAATCAGAGAGCAGGGCAAATGCAGCAAGCAAATTATCTCACCGCTTCCACAGTTTGCTCCCGAAGGACTACAGAACCTTGCATAAACAAAACTAATTATAACACAAAAAATTTTTCGTCAGRCTGAACCTTTGCTTGCAGGCTAACAAAAAAGAACCTGGAAGAGTGTATGTCACAGTGCCATCTACTGACGCCAGTCATAACAATAAAGAAGAATACCCAATTACAGTAAAAATAAATAAATAAATAAGGCTGGGACTCTTGAAAGGATTACACAGTCGTATGTTTAAGGGAATGAGATGACTGCTAATTAATCTGACAAAAGAAAAAGCCTTACCTGCTGACAGATCATCCCTCTAATGTTAGATTTCTTTTCAGTTATGATATATTGGTTCTGGTAATTCCTGGAAACAGAATACTGCATTGGAGAAACAACTTACCATAACTTTTAATGCCAGTTCCCATATTTTTATTTCTTGATGAACATCTTATTCCACTGTCGTGAAGTTGCAGCCTACTATGGCTAGAAATTTTGAAAACGTAAAGGAATTCCTTAAAGGAAATGTAATTGCTCAATGATCTGTGTTGTCTACTGCACGATAACTTTATCTAACAGAGAAAACAAGAGCAGCAACTTGGAGGCAGGTAGAAGTAACATGTAATCCAGTTGACGTAAATGAAAAGATGATATTGGTAGAATGTAGAAGAATGTAGGAAGAATGGTAGGGCTGCATATGAAGATATAAAGGCTCTTGAATAACAGAAAAATGGAATATGTCATGCTTAGCAGCAGTAAGGTAAAGATGAAAGAATTTCAGAGAACACAGGTAAGGGAGAAGCCAAGTACTGAAATTCTTTGCTGATAGAAGCAGAATTGAATGCTGAAGCCTACTGTCCTAGCTGTGTTAAGGGTAGCCAAAGTGTCAAAACAGTTAGTGGCTGAGATGTTCAGCAAAAACATTACTAAGCAATAAGGTGCATCATCTTCTGTATCACTGTGCTTCCAAAGTAAGAATGAAGTGAAGGACGAGTGACTTGGCATTGAGACAGATAAAAAAAAAATCAARAGGTGAGAAGACTGCAGAGTGTTGAATGTAAAAAATTATATATTCTTGAGCCTTATGTCAAGTATAAGAATTCAGAAGCAAAGAAAAAGTGAGCACCTGAGCTGTACTTGCTAAGATTCGCTCTGATGTGTTGTAGCAGATGGAGCTGAGATCCTGAGAGAGGCTGAGGGGTGAAAATAATAATGAACAAACTTCATGAGGTAAAAGAAATATTATAGCTATTACAAGAGAGAAAGCAGGAGATGTTTAGATTAATGAGTTCTTTTGGATAGTAGCCATGCCTTGTCTTTATTTTCTAGTAACTGGTTCTTGGTTTGAGCTTTGTTAGGTCATGAGACTAGTGCCAATAGCTATAGTAGGCTTTTAGTCTCTTTGGATCATCTGGTAGACAGGGAGCTAACATGCAGTGTGCAAACACGTTACACGTGTTTGGAGCCTGTAGTGATAAGCAAAAGCAGTGGAAATAGGTAAGAACAAAGTAGGGAATTGCATTATGGCACCATCCATCTCCTTGCTCTTAATATTTTTCTCAACATTTTGCAATGATTTTGAAACTTGGATTTGAAATTGGGTGTTGTAGTTGAGAACTTTGTTGCTATTTAAGGGTGGTTTCAAAAGGGAGAACTAAACCTTACCAGTAGCTGTCCATCCACTACAGCAGAAAGCAGATGTTCCATTGAAGTCAACTGGATGACATTGATCTTTAAAGTAACACACACAACTGAGACTTTCCTTGGATCAGGGCCAGAAACAAATTAATTCTAATTTACTGCTCTTCCTGGGTCTTGGTGCAAGTCCTATGCAAGGCATTTCTACTGGTACTTCTGTTTCTCATTCTCTTCCTCCTTGTACTGCCTCATTTAAAGTAAGTTAAGGACAGTAGAGACCTGTCTTCAGCGATCTACACTTACACAGAACCTAGCGCGGTGGAGCAGTCAGCTGGGACAAACATGCCTACTGAATGTTAATAAAACCCTGCAAGTCCTTTGCTATCACATTGCAAGGTATTTTCCAGCTGGCCCAGAGATTTCAAACAGCAGCTTCACCTTTCTTTTTTAATTTAGTTGAGGAAAGTAAAGGAAGCCTCTGATTTTTTATTTATTTATTTATTTATTTTTTTACTGGTGGATTCTGATGAGGACTGAAGTGGCTTAAACTTGGCCAACCTTACTCATGCAGGTCACCCTTTTAGAAGTTTTGTTTACCTCCTGTTGAGCTGCTGAAGACGCGGGGGAAGCAGCTTGCAATTGCTAAAAACCCTCGTGGTATTGAATTCTAACCAAGTACATCCAGCCCTGCCAGGCAGAAATGCCAAAAGGAGAAAAGCCACTGAATCAAAAGCAAAGCAGGATGAGGAGGATGGTTGGGGAATATAAGTAGCACTATGTGAGCTTACTTGATGGAATTAGTGCTGGTTTATATTTGCAGATCATCTGGGAGTAGGCTTAGGGGTTTTTTATTACTATTTTTTGTTCCTAAATTATTCAGCAAATGGTTTATGAGGGSAACTTCCAGCATATAGATTAGTTATCCCCAGCCATTTGCTATTCTTGAATATGTTTTGCTGTTGTGAGCTGAACTTGCAAGATGCCAAATGCTTTCGAATGCCCAGAGCTACGGTTCAAGTAAATGGGAGTTCAGGGTGTGCTGCACCTCTCAGGTTCAAATCCTATTTGCATGGTGTGGAGTGGCCACTTAAGTCATGTGGTTTTGTTTCTGCTRCCTAACTGAGTGACTCTCAAGGGCCTTTCAAATTAGTCACGTGAATACTCTTGCCACAAGTAGCGAGGCAAATAGACTAGTCCTGGTGCTTTCTCCCTATCCAGGGATGCAGTTCTCCAGCTTTGTGGACAGACAGCACGTGGCGTGGCAGGGGGAGACGATGGACAAGAAGCTCCAGCTGAGCTCCTGCAGCCGGAGGTCACAGCCAAGGGCAGCACAGCCTCTTCTTTGCTTTCTCTCCCCTCTGAAGTGCAACGGGGGATCTGTAATATGGATCCTCTGCGCCTCTGTGGTACAGGTGGTCAGTCAGTCACTGGTTTGAGCTCAGTGAAACGGTTCGAAAGTGAGTGCTGCTCTAAACATGTCCTGTTTCCCTGCCCTGCTGGAACGGTAGTGCATAAACAGGATAGCCTAATGGCGCTACCTTTGTAGTCATCACGTGAATATGATGGAGCATCTCCTCACTGCAATGCAGTGGCAGAGTCACCCTCTGGGGTAAGCACACTGTCATTTCTCTCTAATTCTTAAGCACAGATCATCTTTGACCCCAGTATAATCATTTCACTGAGGGAAAGAACTCCAGACAGGTGCCTGTTTCACTGTAGACTTTATTGCATCTATTTGGGGTACCAGATAAAACCTAGTTTAGCCATGTCTTTGACTTTGAGACAGTGAGCAGTCCCTGTGGCATATTCTCCTCTTGGTTATTTCTCCTCTCTGTCTGCTGAGAAGTAGGGTGGTGTTATTAGGAAACCTAGGAGATGCACCACGCTGGCCTTGTGCAGGAACACGTCTTTGCTGAGAGTGGTTTGCTAAAATGTGTTGTGCAGTCATCAGCTAATTAATGCAATGCTGCTTTATTCTGAAATACTGCCCAGCCATGACTGTCTGCTTTTCCAAAAAGACCACGCATATTTCTTTTCTCTACTACACTCAATCAAGTATGTTTGCTGAAGCTGCTGTTGCATGCATTTAAGCAATAAAACATTTACAGCTACTTCAGAAATTGTTGCAGTAGGCAACTTTCCTCATTAATTTTACCATTGTAGATGGTATTTCATGAGGTGTGAAGGCATGCAGAGCCATACCTTATACTATCCCTGATCCTGCCTGTAACACTGACCTTTTATTTAATGAAAAAATGCATTGAAATAATAAAGGCATCTTTTAGGAAAGACAGAGCAAGAGGCTTGACACGAAATGAATATAGTGACACTAAGGCAGTTCCATATCCAGCGATGTGATGACTTGTGCTCTTGCTCTGCATTGCTACATTGGTTGTTTTGTATCAATCTACCAATTACTGAGTGCAATCTGCCAGTCCACTTGGAGATGTTTTAAAGGGCCTGGTATCGTTAAAATACACTTTACAGCAGAAGGAAGAGTCATGACTTAGTAGGTGGTATTATTGCCATTGACACAGCCAGGGAGTGGCCATTCTTCCACCAAAAGGTGGAAACAAGCTTTTTATCTACAAATTCCCGAGAGTAAGAGTTCCAGAGTAAGGAGAATTTAGTGTTTTTGTCTCGTGGCAGTTTGGAAGATGATGTTCCCTCAAGATTCCCTTTTCCAATTGCATAAGCCATTCTCCTTCGCTCTGCTGTATAAAATTGTTACTGAGGGATGTATCTGGTGACTGTGTACTTTTCAAGGGTTACCAGGTTGCGCATGATGGGAGTATGATACGCCATGACATTCTTTGCTGTCTCCTACCCAAGACTACAGAGACTTTAAAATACCTTTGGGAGCCTGTAGGAAGAAATGGACTATAAAAATATAACAATAATAATTTCTTTCTGGCACCTTCAGCTAAGAAATGTTTCGAATATCAAAGAGCAAGAAACCCATTGTAGTATTATCCCCAGGGTGTAGTTGGGAAATGGAAGCACTAAGAGGGAGAAGGACTTGTACAAGGTTAAATGTAAAGCTTGTAGCAGAACCGGATATAGAACCCAAATCTGCTGGCACTCAGTATCTAGCTCTTGCTACAGGAGTTATCCCTGTTCTGCTTTTGTGAAGATGATTGAAAGATTTTCTAAATTAAAAATCCAGTAATCAAGTTTGAAATAAAATTCTCCTGATTACTCTCTACTTGCCCAGCATACTGCCAAGGAAAGGATCACTCTATACACTATAAGGCTGCTCCCATGTTCTTACGCTTCTATTCGTAAAATCTAATAATGAGGAATAGCTTTGTGAAAGATGAAAAATGTGAAATTCTTTCAGTTTGATAGGAAATGACTGATAACAATCATATGACAGAGGGATTAACAGAATCCCTTGCAATAATCTTCATTTATCAGAAACACAAAACTGAGTTTTCAGCAACTCAGTATTGTCAGTGAGGTTCAACAAGTATTGGGAGAATTTTTATTAAAAATGTGTATGTAAAAACTTAGTGGCCAGTAAATATTTTGATATGTTTTTCTCACAGAAAGAGCCCTCTCTTTTATTTTAGAAAAGCCAGTTTTCACTGATGCCTATACTTCTGCAAACTAGATATAATATATTACCAGTGCAAAATCCTCTATTCCACCCTATCAGTCACAGGRCTGTATCTTTACTTGGCTCTCCTGTAAATATTAACACACATCATAGTGATGATTCAAAGCAGAGAAGAACCAGAACCATTCTTTCATATTCCAAAAGAATGAGCCTTCATTATTTCTTATACTTCCATATTTGCCCCAATTTATGGGGTAGATAAGGCTTGAATTTTGAAGAACAACATCATGAATTGCTTTTCTTATTGATCTAGCTTTTAATGTGCAAACAATGAAAACAATAAAACTTGCATTTGAAAACAAACATTTCTAACACAGGAGCTGCATTAAAATGACACAAATTGCTTTTGTGGGCTGAATTTAACAGAACACCCATGAGGTTCCACTTAAAAACAACAAGCCAACAAAAATCAAATTGCATTGTTTTACTAGCAAACAAAATGGTGAACATGCCTTGGGCTACGTTTTCAGCGTGTTTTCTTGGAAGATCAAAGCTTAAATCCTGTTAACCCTTCAAATGTTAGACTAGTGAATTCATTTCTTTACTCCTGGGCTTCTAATATTCCCTTTAAGATGAACCAAACTCTTTGCATACATCTGACTTTTTATTCCTCCTCTGAGTGCAGTCAATGTTCCACTTGTGTCCCCCACCAACATCTCTGTGGAAGTGCCACCTTGTAAGTGGGCAGAGTTCAAACAGAAATAGACAGTCATCCGTCCCATGGGGGGTGTGGTTTTTGTTGTTGTTGTTGTTTGTTTTTTTAACTAAATTTGAGATCTAGATTTGAGACTAGCATCTGCTAGTCAAGACTCATTCCCTTGGCCAGCAAAGCTGTTTTTAGAGGAAGTTGATGTCTGGGTTTCATCTCTTGCTGTTAATGATCTACTCATGGACATCAGGTTACATTGGCACCTCAAAGTGTCCGACAGTTGGTTGCTCATGGTGGAGGAGAGCTGATTTGTGTTGACACTTGTTTGTCACCTATTCCAACATGCACTAGTCACCTCTCATGCCTCCTATTCACACAAGTAACTGCATACAAGAGACCTTTCTTTCGGCAGTTAGCTACTTTCTAAAGGATAAGGAACTAATAATTCTGTAAAGCATGCCATTTTTGACATGGTGGACCAGATTCTAATCTGGCTTTACGCTTATTGCATTGCTCTGCTGGGACCCTGCCCCTGAATAAATAATGAATCTTCCAGATAGTTATTAATTCCAAATATCTGTGTGTCTGTATAAGTTGTGTAATGTCGGGAAGATGAAGAAGATTGAACAGACGCACCCTTCTGGTATTGGTTTGTCCTTTCAGGAAAGCGTGGAAAGATTTAGATGCACACAAGAACAATCAAATTCTCCCCCTAAGCACTTGGGAGTTGTAAACTCATCCATACCAGAATGGGATGATACCAGCAAACYAGTAGGATCCTTGGAGTGTTTGGAAACTTGCCAGAAGGCGGGGGTCAAAAAGGAGAATTTTCTTTGATGTCCAGAATTAAATTTCTTAAAAAACAGAGAGTGGAAGGGAAAAAAGAATAGAAGTCTGCATGAATTTAGTTCCAACCAGCTACTCATTCGTTAAGTTGAGCAGTGAAAGAAGGTGAATGTATTGCAGCGAATACAGAAGCAAACTGTACTTTCTGGCTGCGCTACCCTTCTCGGGCCTCCCGCCGACATGCCAGAGTTCACTCTTAAAATGATTCTGTTACAGTACCAGCCCCACAGCTGTCTGCAGCTGTATGCCTCCCAGCTCCGCACAACTGGCTTTTCACACAGAAGTGGCCCCTTTTAAAAGGGTTCACTCGAGCAGATTGCTCCAGTCTAACAATGTGTAAAACGTGGTACTTCAGACAGGCTTTCCTTTTTATTGTGTGGTCTTTTTTTGGAGCCTTTTATACCCCCAGATGAAGAATAGAAGAACTATTGGCAAAATAACTTGGCCGCGCTTCCCCCCCMCACACCTGAGTACTTCACGAGGAGGGGGTTCTGCCTCCCCCAGTGCCCCCCTTTTCCTTTAGAAATGCTTCATCCAAGCTTTGTTTCTTTCTAGGAAAAAATGAAAACTAACCCCACGTGCTTTCTTTCTGAACGATCACCATTTAAAGCCCTGAAAAGCCAAGTATACAGATCAGACTATGGCTCTCAGGGCTGTCTCCCCCAAGCACCTGTGCAGAAATGGTTTTGTGGGACTGCTAAGCGCTTGTTTTTCATTGTACAGCACCTTGTGCAGTTGGTGCCATGGACCATGGCAGCATTTGTAGAGAATCGTATGATATAAATTATAAACACCAAATAAATTTTCCCTTTCCCCCTTGATGTAGATAATTCATAACAAATGCTTTAAACCTGGGGAAGGTGAGCAAGAATACACAACAAGAATGGCCACCTGGTAGCAGTTATTGTTTTATTTTAGAGAACATTTGCAGTTTGCTCAGTGCTGCACAAGCTAGGGTTAAAGAAGAGAGTCTCTTGCTGTGGAGAGCGTGCAGTCAAAACAAAAGGTGCAGAAGTTCATCGTCATCCCTCCTACTTTTACTCGAATATCAGTCTGCAGGGAAGAAAACCAGGTTTTCTGAGAGGAGGGCGGCAAAAAAAGTGTTTCCCTATGCCCTTATTTTTGTTAGTTTGGGAAGGTCTGGAGGCAGTGGGAGGAAAGAGTCCTTACTGCTTCCCCTTCAATGCAAACTAGTTCCTCCCTCTCCCCTCGCTTTTCCATTTTGCTACCCGAATGAGGAACAGAGAAGAGAAAGGAGCGAGCAAATAGAGCAAAGCAGCCCCTTGTTTCCCTTTGTCTGACATCCCAAACTTGTACATGTGTTTTGGGGAAGAAAGAGAAGGGAAATTAAAAATTATCTCTAGCCAGTCGATCTTCTCTTATCAGACGTCACTTGAGAGGAGCTGCGAAATGAATTGCCTTTACCAGCAGTTCTCTCTCTCTAGTTCAGCTGCTCTTGCCTAGACTTGTTCTGAAACACATACATACCACTGCGATACCTGCCAGGAGGCCGCCTTTGCTGTCATGCTGCAATGTTTCGGGGGATTTCATGAACACGGGGAGTTAGAGTAATGCTGTGTTTGAAACTCGGATTCCAGGGAGAATTTCCCTACACAAAGGGCTGCATTTAAAGTGGTTTACTCCAAATAGAGTGGGTGTCTGAGTCCAATTTCCAGTATGAAGCAAGGTGTGATTTTTAATTTAGTTTTATGAATTCTTTTTTCCTAATCCCATCATCACTATTCTTTTCTAAGGCTTTTGCCAATGCTGGCTTTTGGTGTTGATTTGAAATACAGCAGACTCTCGTGGTGCCAACTTGCATGAAATAGAGGCTGACCTTGGTACTGGATAACTGTGGTCAGAGTTGGTGGTAGCATGACAGGGCCTTTCACCACTTGCTTGTTGGTTCACATCCATTCCCTTACTGTAAGTCGGACTGCTTTCCAGTTAATTGGAAAAACACCCATTTTATACCAACTGAAGATCTGGCCTTGAATTTAGCTTCCATCTGAGGGCAACTGGGTGGCTGGCATGATGTAGTATAATAGTCTAAGTGCAGTTTGTGCCAGCTCACCTCACGGCAAGCATTAGCTGGCCTCCTTGTTGGCAGTCTCATCGGAGAAGTGAAGCAGAGTTCCCGTCTTGCCCCTCCTGGTGATCCCATGAGGTCAGGGTTGAAGCACGCTGCATTGCCTCCTCTCTGGGATGTGACAACTGGAGACTCTGAGATTGGCCAATCTGAAACTTTTCACTGGCCCTAAATTCTCACAAACCATTTTTTTGTAAAGGAAAGCTAATATCTTGGCTCTTTCCTTTGGGAAGCATTGTGGGATACCCAGGAAGCAAAGGCATCAAATAAGCAGGACCTTCTGGGATCAGAAGGCATCCTGGAGGCATTAGATATGGATGGTATTTGATACAAGAACTGAGGTTTTTCTGTTTTATTGATTTAACCTATTTGTGGTTGTACACGCACAATGGGCTACATTATGAGTGCCATGTGGATCTGTGCTCCTGCCAATAAAGCCAGAAACCCCACATGAGTGAGCTGAAGGGCAGATGTTTCCCACCCTCGTTCTCATTCCATTAAAGAAGAGAGGGGGAGAGTCCGTTCCACAGGACCTCCACAACCGAAAGCACAGAGGTGCACATTTCTGCCCATTTGTTCACATATGCCCCTTGGCCCTCCAGTAACAGAGGATAACCCCCTTCCCGTGCAGTTTATTCAYGTTCCCAGCAGAAATAATGCATATAGGCTGAAGGGAAGTCAGTGGAGAACGGCTGTGCTCAGCTGGAGCCTGGAAGCATGAGAAGGGGGATCCGTCTGCAGGGTGAATATACCTGTACTTAAGCAGCATTTTCATCCTGCATATCAAGTATTTTACTGATCATTTGCACTTACGTTGATGTCACTTTGATTTTACTTCTGAGGGGGAGGAGTCCTTATGTCCACCTTTTAAAAAAAGTGCTGTCTAGCTTTGGACAGCCCAGCTATTTGAACAAGATCCCTAAGGCCTGGTTTTCAGGGATGGTCGGGACGTAGAATGGGCACACACTCAAGGCAGGAAAGTCGGTGGGAAGGGGATCCGAAAGCCAAGCTCTCAGTGTCTCAGGCTGAGCTCCTTGAAAGTGAAGCTCAAGAATCAAGAGAGATGTATGTTACAGTTAGCAACTGCTCTAAATGATTGGGTCATATGCTTTGTCTTTCTATGGGCAGCTCTTTTCAACACTGATCTCAACCCCTCCAGGCACAGTGCAGTAGAGGATACATTTTAGGAGACAAAAGAAGAACTGTAATTAACTCAGGTGCTACGCACAGTGGTCGCTGGCTGTATAAATGTTGTACGGTCCTGGGGTGCCAGGGTGCCACTGGGCATTTAACACAGAAAAATACAGCACAGACTTCACTAAGAGTTGTTTCCTCACATGCCAGAGGTGGACATCTTGGACAAAAGTCGTAGACTAATATTCACTCTGCTCAAATGCAGACCTATACGCTGCACAGACAGCAACATAGCAACGTAGATGTGAGAAATAGGACCATCTTCTTCTGCAAGACCATGGTGAAGTGTCCTTCTTCCCCCTTCATGGAAGTGGAGAACTGAAAACTTGAACTCTAAATCTTAAAGTTGCTGAAATTTCTCTCACGGGACATTTTTTATTTAAGCTGTTACCTTCCTCAGAAAAGCCTTTGTTTTGAAAAAAATAGTTATTTACTCTGTTTTAAATCAAGATGGAGCATTCCAGTGAAGTTGAGATATGCTTTCCATCCTTTTAAGAATTAAACACTTCAATTTTCCATTTGGAAATGACTTTTCATTTCCATTTTTGTATAGTACAAATACTTTTTGAAAAAAGTCAAAATTGAAATAAAACACTTTAATAATAAAAGTGAAACCATTTTGAGCTGTGAAGCRAATATTTTGTGCTGGGAACAGAAGAGATCTTCAGGCATTCCCAACATGTCAGTGCTTTTCTGTTTTTAAAAAAGACTAACAACAYCAAAATGTGGAAAAATCACAATTACCCACAGAACTCAGACTCCAGGTTGCAGCTCACCCCAAGCAGTTCAGGGTAAGGATTAGCCATATATGCTCCTGTATGGTGCACAGCAGAATATTTTACAGTTCTGACTGAAGTCTATATTTAAGTAGCAATAATTTTACACAAAGAATTAGCAGATTGCAATACACCTAGTTAAATCTTTTTGTTTCTAATATCATTCAAAGTTTTCCCTGGTAAAAGCCAACTAGGTTACTTTATAGGTATGTAACAGTCATATCTAAGGCTGCTGTAGTTAAATATGCCCTCAAATTAGGTGTGTGTTGCAGGCTTACAGAGCTAAATCTCAGCAGACAGCTGAATTTAGGAGGCTCCCACTGTGAAGGGAGATGTGTGATTCAGAGGGCTCCGCATCTTGTGTGCGAGCATATGAATGTGTGCGCACCAAACTGGTCCCTTCAAAGAGCCTTCAAGCAGGACCCGAAAAATCTGAACCACCCCAAATCACTAGTTGCTTTTGAAAACTGAGGCCAAGCTACTTAGCTGCACTGCTGGCAATATTGTTTAAAAACAATGGGGCTCAATTAGATGAGAATTATTTTAACACTTCGGAAGGCTGCCAAGTCATTTCCTTCTCCTTTATTGATTTTTTCCGTTGCCAGTAAATATATATGCAGCAGCAGAATGAAAGAAGTAGCATTAGAGAGGGGAAAAAGTGAAGTGTTAAAAAGGAGACTGTAACGAGATATGTCCCTTGAACCTCTGGGAAGAAGGAGGACATTTTAAGACAGAAGGAAGCAAGGGATTCACGGAGGCATTTCACCGGGTTAGATGTGGTAGCAGACAGCCCAATATTATTTTCCTTCCAGTGCTTGCCTGATCCTTTACTTAGATTGGCTCCTGTTTCTTCCCCTTATTGTGCAGTCCCTGCGTGAGCCAGTCGCTATGTAAAGACATTCCACCTACATTCCTTTGCCACCGGGTGAGAGGAGGGGGGAGTGCAATTATGTGGGCTAGCTAGACACAAAGGGCTCCACTCCAGAGCTAAAGCTTATAAACTTGAGATAACTTTTTTTCCTTTAAAAAAAAAAAAAAAAAGGTGGTTGCCGACAAGTGTCTGGTTTGCTCCTCTGCTTTTCTACCAGCCTACAACCAAAGCCTTCAGAGCTGTAACTGTCCCAGCACAAATATTCCCCTGCTCAGCACTCCATAGGTCACTGCAGAATAGATACCTTTTTCCCCCTGCTTTTTGGCAATATCTATGTTTCTCTCTGGCTTTTTATCCTCATCTTCTCCAAACTAATGGACAAGCTGGGAACAGATCTAAACAGTCCTTGGATAACAGGGGCCATAGCTGATAATTTTGCAGAGGTGCCTGGGGTCTAACAGGGGGTTGTTACAGCATCTGTCCAAACTAGCTTCTGGGCTTCAGGGGCGACCCGGCCTTTCTCCATCTTCACCCGCATGCTCGAGAGTCATGCCATGATACCGCTTACAAGCGTTCAGCATATTCCACTTCACGCATCACTGGAAGGAAACTACCTCTAAAAGGAGATGAGGCAGGGGTTATCTATAAAAGCACTGTGAGGCACAAAAGGTGGGAGCTGATCAGATTCTCCAGTCGACTGAGCTGGAGTATGAGAAACTGTTTGCAAGTTCACACAAGCTGGACCTCTTCCGGGAGAACATCTTCAAGGATGTTATCAGTACCGGGTTTGCTATTGGTGTTACTACACTTCTCAGCAGTGAACTTCATTAGCTATTCTTTTTTCCATGTGCAGTGCCTTTTAAATGTTACTGTCCTGCTTGCCATATTGATTTCTGTGCCCCTGCACTCTTTCTTCCCATTTTGTCTAATAAGCAAATTTCATTACCTGACTTCACAATTTTTCCTCTGGGCCATTAGAATTGCTTGGCTGTATTCCTGGCAGAGCTCTTAATTAGAGATGGATCAGAACTGATGCCATTAAACTGATCCATTAACCACACTCTTCCTGTGATTCCGAATGTGAGTGGTTCAGGTAAAACGCAATCTGGATCCAAACCACCATTGAGTTCATTGTGTGAAGCCCCAAACCTCCCTAGATTGCCCAGGCTAAAGAATAAAAGTTAAATGAGGCCAGTTACCCCCATGGACCTCTCATAAATTCTGCTTAAATGATCCTGACACAGAAAACATCTCTGTTTTTATTCTGCAGCCAAAGCATTTCTGAGGTATTAATGATTTCATTTCTTCTTATCGCAGCCTTTGGTAGGCTAGATGCTTACTTTGTTAATACGAAAATGTTGTCATTTTCCTCTGCTCGCATAAAAATCTTCTGAGATCCTAATTTTAGCACAGACATAGTAAGAGTGAATACATGTCCCTTAAGCTGTGTATTCTTCCCACATCTCCAGCTGTCTCTGAGTGCGGGTCAATCACTGTGCCCTCTGTGGCGCCCTGCTTAGAAGGGAACAGGCAAGCTGAACCAGGTAGGACCAAGTAGGCCTGCTGTATTGAATTTCCAGCCTGGTGTCCCAGTCTTTCTGAGACCCCAAATGTCTGAATCTGTTAACCTGTGACTCCCTCTAACTCTTGGGACTCTCGTTTCTGAGCTAATAGAGCATGAAACCAGGAACCCAGGTTTGGCAAATGGAATTTCCTAACTAAATTCACTTTGCTTTTAACAAAGTACCCCTGAGAGCTCTCGAAAAGACAGTCCAATTTGTAAATCTTCATACAAAACCCAATTAGGTTGAAATCCTTAGGCTACAGCAGACCTTTTGGCTTTCTGTAGCCTCATCAGGTGATGTATTGCAGTGGTCTGGCCCTTTGCTTAAAGAAATAGTTTTCTTTAAGAGTTGCTCTAGTCTTTCTCTGTGTGTTTCACTCGGGTCCAAGACATCTCCATCAGCTAGTATGCAGTCAGTCACAGCCTCTGCTCCTGCTCATAGGAAGCTTGTTGTGCCAATGGCCTGCAGAGTCTTTTTGGAGCTAGACATAGTCAGAGATGGACATAGAGAGGCTGCACCCGATGATCTCAAAAGAGATGCTCTGAGTCAAGCAGGAGGTTGCTATGGCGTGGGAACATCACATGCTAAAATGAAAGTTGCAGCATAAAGTTCTGAAGCAGAATGGGGTTCTCCAAGCAAAAGAGTTCACAAAGACATATCCTTAGCTGGCTATAGTTGTAAAAATGTTGAAATCATCCAGGATTTTGTCCTGTACCTCTTGGAGCATCCACACTTACCTTCCCTCAAGCAAACCAAACAAAACCATACAACTGCACTCCCCCCAGACCTCAAGTGTGCAAAATTGAACTCAGTCACGTTCTGGGGCTTACATAAATATCACAGTAAAAATAGTATTAGATCACACCTTCCCCCCCAGTTAGGGCTCCCCGAGGGTGGCTCAACACATATACTAGATCATCCATCTTTCTAGAAAGTTATTCCCATCTCTCCTTTATCCAGAGAGGCTTAACTTGGCCTTTCACCTGACCTAGCAGGGGCAACACGGGCTAGCAGGGTGGGGTGTTTCCCTGCACAGCTTGTCATAGTCAGATTATCATTATTATGTAAAATAACATGTTTCTTTGTCTGCATTCTAACACACAACCTTCAATGGCGTGTCACTGGTCTCGCAGTCCTTGTTGCCAATTTTGCTGCTTTTGCTGCTCGCGGAAACCTTAATGCTCTGTTTGAACTGGCCTGCAGAATAACTCTTCAAGAAGGGTGGCTGAACAAAAATGGAAGGCTTCCCCCCGTTCCCCCTCTCTTCCCCCCAAAAAGAAGCGTAATTTACCTTTAAAGGCTCTTAAACAGCAAACACATTCTGTCTGATCCTCCTTAATAAAGTATCCCAGCAGTGCTACAGTGCCTTATTTGAGGTCTGTGCAGTCTCATTAAATTTGATGTGTCACAGAGGGCTTGGACATGTGAAAGGGAGGCTGCAGGAACCAGGATTGAAGTTTGCCAGATTTACTAAGTAAAAATGATTCATTACGGCTTTTCAAAATGGACGCCCTTCAGGCTTCCCGCTCCATTGATTGTGTGCGCGCACGCCGGAGAGGCAGGCAAAGAGGCCATCGCAGCCTGCAGATTTAACCCTTATTAATAGCTGGTTAAATTAAGGATTCGGTTTGATCTCTCAAGATGTATGCTCCTACTTCTGTGCTCTGAGTAAAGAAAAGAAAGGTTATTAAAGATTTAAAGGCTGGATGTTACAGCTGCAAACTCAGGGCTTGATTTCTTTTTTCTGCTTGCTCTGTTGTTGCAAGGGAGAGGGGAGGAGGGTGGCAGCTTCAGACGCTTGTCCTCCTATTCCTGTGCCAGGCAAAATCCTGCATAATCCATACATAAATTTAGGACAGCCCTGGGACCATTCGAACGAGAGTCCTGCTTCCCCGTAGGGAGATAGAGAGGAGGTGTGGAGAAGTGTGTTCTGGTCTGACGCACCCCACACGTCATGGTTCGAGACCCAAATATGCCAACTCTGCATAGCTGGCGGGCCTGTTGCACRAGGACCACTTCGGGGTCGTGTCCTCCTTTACACCGCATGGAGCTCGTGCAGGGATTTCGTGCATCATGTGATTACCATTACAGGTGGACAGCTGATAGACGAGCGCTGTCCCGTGCGCTGCAGTCTGGGCGGAAAGACGCACTGCCAACRTGTCGGTTTCTGCGTCTTTGAGTTTGACCCCTGCTAAATTCTTGCACTGGCAGAGTTGAAAGATCCTGCCTTGAAAAAGCTCAGATATCTGCCTAGGCCTTTAATGGGAGGAGAGCTGATACAGCGCGGCGGTGTGCTTACAGGGGCTTTCTTTCCCACAGTTGCTTATCTTGCGTGAGTGGTGTATGACGAGAAGGGAGATGTCTTTGGAAAGGTCTCGTAGGAAAGGTAGCCGGGACAGAAGGGAGCAGTTTTCCTGGAGCACTGCAGTTCCTCGGAAAGCAAGGCAACGGCAGGTTAAGCCGGACACCAGCAAGCGAGGCTCCTAGGCCAATCGAGTGTAGCTGGAAACCATGTCTGTGGATCAGGGCAGCAGAAAGAACCGCTGAAGTGAGTGTTGTGTGACACCGCTAGCCCACGCTGCCTTCATGATGAGGTGAGCGATAGAGTCAGGCTTGTTTGAATGAAAAGGTGATAATCCTCGGCGAGCAGCTGAAATGGTGAGCTGCCGAACAACGGGCTAACGCACCGCTTTTCTTTCCTCCCTCTTTTCCCTCTCTCTGAGCCGACAGCCTAAAGTCCACAATGCAGCCAAATTTCAGTTCAAAACACCAAGGGGAAAAAAAAAGCCGAGAACACTGATCCCCAGGATCCACGTCCAATTCTTTGGATAACAACAAAGAACAGGAGAAAACCAGCAAGGGGCATTTCCTGATGCTGCAAAGATTTTTCCTGATTTGTGGCATTTGAGTTAGGGGGCTGAAAAGAAAAACATTTGCGCTTTTAAAAAGGTTGTAAATCATGCTCTGAATGCTCACCATTTACATTTTAAGTGAAATAGGATGTCAAACCATTTTGCTTTATGTTTATTTTCAAATACTGTACGCTTTACTGTCCACTTTCTCTAGTGCCTGTGCCATTTAAATCTTATTGTATATAGTCACAGATGCAGGGAATGTAAATCTCACATGGTGTATGTATACACCAATTATTCTTGGGAAATGCAGCCTGCCAGCTACGGTTCCCTGTACCTGAGAAACATGCATACAATGGGACATGCTATTTCTGTGAAACTTTGGGCTTGATTCTTACCCAACACAGATTTAAGAGCAAATCCCCTGAATTCAGTGGTGTGACACAGGTATAAAATGGATGTAAATGAGGCCAGAATGAGATCTTTTGATTTTAGAGAGCAAATTGTAGACGTAGATGCGTACAGATCCTGTATGATAAATACAGTCTCTCAGCTGCATATTTAAACAAAGCATTAAAGCATTCACACTTCCTGTTGGAGAAATATTTTATTTCTTTTCCTTTATTTATACAGCAAGGCAGAGAGCAGAAATAAATCTCATCGGCTTCTTACTGCCTCATCACCAGCAGAGAGACACAGGAACAAGATGAAACATTGTTCAACTAAAATGTAAATTTAACTTGCGTGCCTTGTCCAGTAAAACACTGTGAGACTTGGCGAGGAATAACACAGGGCAATATGGATAGCTAGACAGGGCCACAGGAGGGATGGACCTGGTTGTGGGCCAGCACTAAATGAACTGAAGTAGTGGAGATAGGATACAGGTTTTGGGCTCAGGTCCATCCCTAACTTCCAGCCTAGAAACATGCATATCTATTCCTTGAGCTTTGGTGCTAATGAAGTTTGGTTTCTAATGGCCATGTGCTTCACCTTTGCTCGAGTCGCTCTCTGAGAAGGTGCGAGTTCCCACTAAAGCTGTTGCTGTGACAGCGCTATTCGTGAGACAATCTCTGCTGTAGGTTCTCCGGTATCGCATAAGAGGAACATTTTCAGCTTTTCCACAAACTGGAGTGCTTTACTCAGCCTGCCACTGCTCTGACTTGCCTACAGTTACGAATATCATAGGGACGTAAGTCCTGTTGAGACATCTATCTGTTCAGTGAAATTGTCTAGCAGGTGACAAAGGAGCTGGGCATGGAGACACGGTCAGCACGACCACCCAAGCCCCAGCTTTGCAGCAACCTAGGCTAAAATCAGCAATGCTGATGGTCCAGATGGAGCAATATCTGTGCAGAGCTTCTGCTGGGTGCTTTCTGGACAAAAGAGCTCAGTGTGTTCCTAGGAAAAGTGTTTCTCTCCAGCACTGCAGTGCTTTGGATTTGTTTGGATCTCTCTGCCCTGAAAATAAAGAGACTATCTTTCGCTGCAGTTAAGTAGCAAAGCTTCCCTGACTTCAGTGAAACCACACAGATTTACCTCATCGGAGAATGCACTGGTGCAGATGAGGAGGTCCCAGTTCTCAGTACACCCCTGCTGAAACGGGCTGAGCCATGGCTGGTTCCTGCATCTGCAAAGCTACACCTGCTCTTGGAGTCATCCCAGCTAACATATGAGCCCAGTTAAATCAGGGGAGATGAATCCAAGTCATCATGAATTTGATTTGCAATTACTATGCTACCTTAATTTGTATATGTTTTTCTCACAGTGAGGCTAGAAACTCAGCTAAGAGATGATGCTAGATCTTCCCTGAGCCCCCCTTCTGGTTAATTAAAAGATATTCTCTCCTACAGCTTCTAGCACAAATCCCATTTACTAGGCTTTCTCATGGGCAAAGAAAGGCTGAAATTCAAGCTATAAGGCTAAATAGATCCACATTGTACTGTGGGAAAAAAGAAAGCACAGCACAATTCAGTTAGCTGCTTAAAAAGCTGCCTTGCTTATTGCTATTGTTAGAAAACCTAATAAATCATGAGATTACTTTCTCAGGGTCCTAGAAGCTATCCTGTGGGTAGAGAGATTTAGACAGTAGATGAAATCAGGATGTTAGCTCAGCACACCTTCAACTCAGTGAGCACAAGCAACCATCGCCCTCAGAGCCCTCCAGCCCCGAGCGGCTTGCACGAGAGAGATGTGAAGTTGCAGTATTTCTGGGGAGGGGGAAGGCTTGCTAAGGCTCTGCAGCAGGCATGTAGGGAGCTTGCAGGGCTCTGCTCTTTTGTACCTTTTAGTTTACATCTTGTATTGCTGAGAGGCTTTGCTTTGCAGTCGCCCACATCACATCATCCTTCTGAAATTTAGACGTAGACGCTCTGTCTGTATTGTACAAAGGATATTTCTCAACATTTAGTGTCAATAGGTCTGGCAGCCTTCAGGATCGAAGCTAGTACAGAAGAGGTGGTTGTCTTGTTTCTATATTGGACTCCGTGTGTTCGCTGTGCTTACAGATTTCCTATTTACTGAGGAGATACTACTTAACCACCATATAGGTGCATGTGACTAATTCATGATTGGTATAATTCCACCCAAATTTGTACTTATATTAGAAATGGCGTTCTGATAAATGGCTGATGGAATGAAACTGAAAAGTATGTTTATAAGTATGTATATAAGCCATCAATTTTTGTTATAGTATTCCTAAGAACCCTATTGATTTAATCTCTGTTATAGTCTGCAGGCAATGAGTTTGACCTGGTGTCCATGGGTTGTCTATAGACAATAAAGTATTTTGAACCACAGCTCAACTTGCCTTTACTTAGCAGAAAAATTCAATACTCAGAGCAGGTTTCTACGGCAGACAGTATGGTGCAATGGATGGGACGCCGACGTAAGAGTCGGCAAGCGCGGGAGCTTGTCCTAGCGCTGCCACTGACCTGTTGGGTGGCCAGGGTGCGTCATTTCACCTCTTTCTCTTCACTTGCATCTCTTTAGATCGCAGGGGCTTTGAGGATGAAACACTTCATGTGTGTGTACGGTGCTGAGCACAACAGGGTCGCACTCCACACTGGGACCAATGTCCTAAACCCCACTGTACTAAAAATGAACAGAGTGAATTCACGCAGCTCCGTTTCTGTCAGTGGAGCCATACCACTTAACACCAGCTGAGCACCTGGCCCTAATTTTAGCTTAAAATCTGACACGCTCTTCAAGTCAAACTGGGACATCCTGTTCTTGGATGAGAAGATAGGAGCAATTCAGGGAGATAACATATTCCAGGTCTTTCTCATTACAATTCTCCTCATGCAAGATTATCTTTGATTTTTCCATAGCTCCTCCACACTGGCAGCCAGAGGCTTTGTTTAAAACGCATCCATCATTATCACTGTAATGTATTATTATTATAACTTATTCATTTATATAGCATTTTCTCACAACAACATACGAATCACTTTGCAATCTGAAAGCAATCTGAAAGAAGCAATCTAAAAAAAAAAAAAGAGAGAGAGAGAGAGAGAGAGGTTAAAAATACTTAAGTAAAATTTGAGGTTCACAGTGAAAGCACCAGGTCTAAATAGAAAGCTAAATAAAGGTGAGGAGCTGTGGATAGGTGGGCAGGAAACTATTATGTTGCATTGCATTACATGTAACTCTTGGTTGAAAAAGATTTAGAAAAGACTTTGCCACATCTCTACCTCGAAGGATGTTCTCCAGGTAGCTTTATGCCTGCCCTATGACACATAATACCTCACCTCTGAAAGTGGAATCCGGATCTTCCTCCGGAATTTGGACATGTGGGAGCTAAGGTGTAGATTTAGCTGGATGTAACTAATAAGGGCCAAGACTGATGCCTGATCAAAATGCCAGTGATACAACATTTGAAGTTCTCCAAGTCTGTGTTTTCCTCTGCAACTATCTACCAAGAAAAAAGGAAAAAAAAGCTCCAAAAAGCAGAAACAAACAAACAAAGAGATAGACAAGTGAACAAAGAGAAGGGATTTGGAACTGCATGAGGTCAATGTAAGCAGCTGTTAATGTAAAGGGGGGAGGTAAAACCCAATTGAAACCATAATTATGCCTGGGTCCCTTCTCAGTGAATAAAACTGTCTCACATCTGCATCGCTCCAATCAAAGACAGCAAGAGACCCTGAAAGAGATTATAGTGACATCTTGATTTTAGATCTATCCAGACAGACCCAGAGAACCCTGAAGCCTTCAATAATTCATTGTTTTCTCCTCTTAATTTCCTTTCCTGATACGAACATGCACAGTGCTGTGTATTTCATGCTCAAGGTTTTGCTGAAGGTGATTCTGTTTGTGCAGCTTTTAGATGCAGCCTCTTTCCTTTTTAATTTTAATGCAGCATTTTGAGGATGTCTTCTGAAAACCTTGATGTCTGCTTTGTGGAGTATCAGTAAGGCATGAAAAGATATGACTAAGGAAGATTATGATATCATTCTGGTTAAGTGCAAATGCATTTTATAAAATGCTTTGGCTTCATACCAAGAGGAAGTGACAGATCATCTTTGGCAATTTTATTAATGTATCTCTTCTGTATCGTACCATATACTCCCCTTATTTTATAGAAATGGGCCAGGACCAGAATTATTTTTCTAAATCTTTCCTGTCTTCTATTAAAGAAACTTGTATGGATTTTGAAAATTACATCCCAGATCCAAATGATCCTTATTCTTTATATACACACACACATATATATATATATATATATATGTATTGCAAATCCTTATTTGAATATCTGCCCACTGGATATTTTATACCATCATTTGCATAGTTTAACTTTAGGCTGATTCCTCTTCAAGATTAAAGTGTAACAGACACCCTTTTGGCATGTATCAACAGGACTGTTACCCGTCTAGAAGTTCACCTAGCTGTCTTCTAAGAGCTGCCATGTTCGCAACCAGAAAATAAGTAAGAGAATCATGGTGGCCAAGAATTTTCTGGACATCTTCCTAGCCCGTGTTCACTATAGCTGTGAATAGGCTTCTGCGTCACCACGGTCTCACGGACACATTCCCAGTCCCTAGTGCGACCTCCGAAGCAAATAAGGAATGGCTGTCCATAGAAGTCTAYCTCTTTGGACACTCCTTTGCTCACAGGAGTTTTATCCTTCTGTTTTGCCCTTTCTTCCATCACAAGTTGAGCCTCTTCCCTGGCAGGACAGGAGGCAGTTAATCCTATGTAAGTCTTGTGTGAAAGGTATGTCTATAAAGCATGCTGTCCATCTGTCCAGCAATGCCGAATGAAAATGAACAGTAGTGTCCTTGTGTTCTGAGGGCCACATGGTGTTTTTGCCACAGGAATAGACATAAGGCTAATTACAGTATCAGGGAAATGCTGTGAGACTAGTCAAATACAAAATATTCAATTTATTTAATATTCCTGATGAATAGGCAAATTACTCTAATCACATTAGTTATTCTATTCATTTATTAGMTAAGAGTGATTAGTAGTGAATAGCTGTAAGAGGATCTTCCAGGTGCAAAAATTAGACATCTATAGTTTCATGATGTTTATTTTCAGCTGAAGATAATTGTCTCTTTAGTTCATCTCAGACATACATACACACTGACACACACAGATACACTCTCTTTTGTCCAGGCACAGCAAAAAGGGTAGAAGAAAACAGGACTGGCACACAGGTGTGGAGAGATAAGGACAACTCGCAGCAGAATTTAACAGGATTTATTTAAAAACAGTTAGGAAGAGATTTTTCAAAGATGCTGCCAAGTGACTGCAGAGGGATTTGAAATTCCGTTTCCCACCGAGCACATTGATAATGCCACTTTAAGCACTGGGCTCTTGTACATTTGTGCTTGATTTGATTGCACTAGTGAGTTGTAGCTTCACGTTATCCATAGCACAAATATGACACAGGGCCTTTGTGTGGCAGCGGCGTTTCCGTGCTGCTCCATTTGCATTGATCCTCACTAGGCACCAGATACTCTTTTCCGTTGTTCCTCGTGGGCTGAATGCATACGCTGTCATGTAGAAAACAGTGCTGGCTATTTTACAAATAACCTACAAGTCTGAATCTTCTCCTTCATTAGCAACTATATCAGTGTGCCTAGGTGACTCCAGCACACGAGGAAGAGCTACTGAAATGGCTGGAAGTCTGCCTGAAATAAGTGCTTTTATAAAGCCCATCAAATATTCATGAAGAAAAAACATGGTTGTGTTTACCCAGCTCTGCCTGTGACACGCAGTTAAGCACTAATGGATGCATCCAGCGGGGGGCAGGTTTTGCGATAGTAGCAAAAAGCAGCGGGTTTGGCTGTGGGTGGTGAGAGACAGGTAACAGGGAATTTCTGCATACTTTAACTTTGGCTCTCATGCTTGTGTCGTTGCCTTGGGACTCATCTTTCAGTCCATACCTTGGGGCTTGATGGATTTAGCTAGGGTTCTGCACCAGTTTGTTTCCAGGCATGAAACTGCGAGGTCAGAGTTTGGATTGTAAGCAAGGCATTTCACTTGTTTCACCAAGTAGAAAACCAATGGGCAATAGTATTTGGACAGCAAATTGATAATAGTATTTGCTTCCTTATTGTATGCAGTGTTACYAGGTTGCATTGATTTCATGTTCTCATGCACTTTTAGGATGTCATGCTAAGCAAAGCCTAAGGTGTCATTATGTTTTTATAAAGTCAGTACAGTTACAAACAACTTAAAAGAAAAGAATTTAAAAAAACTTATCAAATATCTCATTTTTCTAAGAGAATCTGGTCCTTTGGATTTCCCTGAGCTGTCAGCTTTCATTGATATGATCTGATTGATGCTGTTTGCCACATTAAAAAATGTTGGAAGCTAATCTGTTTTAATCCCATTCTCTGTTCTAATATAATACTCTTGAAGGGAACTGAAGGTTATTACTTATTTTAAATAGCTTAAATATTTGTGTCACAACATTGTCCTGAAAGGTTGAAACCTGGTCTTTGCCACAAGGCTGGGGAAAAAAAAAGAAAAAAAAAAAGAAAACCCCCAAACCACCAATGTTGAGACCATTYGGAATGATCTAATCCATCCTTCAAATCCCTTTGTTTCCTTGTTCCCTTGCAGGGTTGGAGGGTTTGAGCTGAATGCTGTTTATAAGATTGTTTGAGTGTTTGCTGGCTACTGAGTCTTGTTTCAAAGATTTTCTTCTGAGGGCTGATCTGGGAGACTGCATTTTTCACACTCACAATTTGCTCCCAGTCTGGAAGAGCACTGCCATATCGCAATTCGTTTTACATGGCAAGGACTAAGAATCCATCTCTCTYGGCAGGCAGTGCTCCATTATATTAAAGTGGTACCTGTACTTCTGTGGGAGAAAGACCCAGTTTTCTAGGACTTTAAAAGCAGTATTTGGGGGTTTTGAAGAGGCCCTTGGGTAATGAGAGTGGTGTATTATCTGGGAGGAATCATTTATCTCTATGCCAGTTGTTTAGCCTGGTTTGCCAAGCTTGAAAATTTAGATTTATTGTTGCCAGAAATAGGAATGGAACCATTTAATGGAATTGTGTTCCATGAAGGTGATGAGGAAAAGTCAAGAGGTGGCTGCAACGGTGGCTGGAATTGCAATGCTTTTTTTTTTTTTTTTTTTAAGGAAGCAGTTTTGATTGCTGAAAGTAAAGATGACTTTTAGGAACGTGCAAGATAGGAAATGCTGGAGACACAACAGGCAAAGCTTGTCAAAATTTGAGTGTCAGGGAACTGATGGCATGACTTTAAATCCCTGACAAAACATTACATTGGAACTTTAAAGTCCCACATTCCTCCAYGTGTTGTAACGCTTCACCAGGGCTAGCAGGCCTGAATCGAGACCCCTCTGTTCWAACACCACCGTTTCACAAACCGTAGCTTTGGCTTTCCTCTAATGAGCGGGGAGCGTGTGCTGCCTCCGTCTTCGCTGCAAGGCGCTCGCAGAATAACGGGAGCCCTGCGGTGGGGAGCTCCCCGCTGCAGGGTGCGTTTTTAGCAGAGGAGGGGCGCGGACCCTATCTGCGCGTGCATGAGGGCCGGGGCACGCAGCGTGCCACTCTGACCCCAGCCAGCAGTGTCCTTGTCAGCGGTTAGTTTACGTGAGCCCCCGCGGCAAACCTTCACCTGCGTGGCTGTTGCGCAGGCTAGCACGGGGGGATTTCCTCCTCCCCGGCCGCGGCCAAGCACGGAGCCTCTCCGTTTCCCGGGCTCAGGATGGCCTCCTCGGCACATGCACGTTTGCTTGCGCTTGTGTTGCACTAGTGATGCTGTTGTTTACACTACATGCTAAAACAGGGCTTGCACTGGCTTCGCAGGAGCAGATGTGAAGCATAATCTTGGCCGCTTTCCCAGCCCTCGCTCGCAGCGTCCAAGTGCTCAGTATTTCCTGCACGAAGCAAGAGTCTCGTCTGACACAATGCCAGCTGCACGAAATGTGCTCTCCGAGCGAATGCTCAGCGTCTGGGTGGCGGATAACTCCCGTACAAAACCAGCATTTGCAGTYGGGGCCCTTTCGAGCTCATTTGCTTCAAATGCAACAGAACCTTCCGCGTCCCGGTGCCACTTYTACCCTCGGCAAATGTCAGCGGTGCTCCTGCTCGGAGTCTCTCCGGGCAGGATCTTTATGTCCGAAAGCACRCTCCCCTTGTGCCCAGCGCGTCCCCCACGCACCTGCTGCTTTGCTGGATCAAAGCAGCCRCCGCGGCTTCCCCCGGACCTGCAGCGGTCTGGCGTGACCTTGCAGGTTGCATCCGACCGCGGCTTTGAGCCAGGCTGTCCTTACGGAGGCGAAAAGCAGCAGCCTAATGGGGAGCTGCTTGCAGACTGCAGTCCGCAGAAATCAGTTTTCTCCTAAAATGTCTGCCCCTCAGGGAAACAACCCGTCTCCTGCTTTTGATTATGTCTTCAAATTGAGGCCTAACAAATACACATACATTTATATTTTATGTGTATCCAGCAAAGCGGTGAACATTTGATTCCTTCCTGCCAGGTTTTTCACTCGCTATAGTACGTAGTCCACTTAAGAGCTACAATCTGCTTGCTTCATTTGCTTTCAGATTCAGTTCCCATTTGTTCCTCCAAGACATTTGGGTAAGTGGCAGCATCTGTCTTATGTTTGTGTTATTCACACTGAATTTCCAAATGGACATTTCGAATGGGTGCAAGATGCTACTCTGGCTTGAAAATCAGACTTCTCCAGGCTGTGCTTGACTTATTAGACGTTAAATAGGCTCAATTTCGATGTAGACCTAGATGGAAGACCTCCAGAGCGGTGCTGGAGCCCCTATAAGGCGTATTTTTCCTTCTGAAGCTGTATCAGTACCGTGGCAGTAAGGGACGGGCCACGACAGGGGTGCAGCGGGGTCACGGGCAGACGGCAGCGCTGCAGCCTAACCCTGTATCTTTATGATCGCGAAAAGGTCACCTGGCAGTCTCTGCAAAAAATTAAGGGCGTTTAACCCCGCTGGCTTGGCCGGGTCCCAGCGATCAGGTTAATCCCATTCTGCTGGCCGAGGGGCCCTCTAGTGGCTTCGTGCTCTGACGTGCTCGATATCTCTCGCTTTCGGATGCCGCGAAGAACTGCGGCAGGCTTGCGGCGCGCTGGAATGGCTGCTGCCCTCCATTGCGGCGCGGCCGCGGCCCTCCGGCTCCCTCCTGCCCCGGCTCGGAGCCGTGCGGTCGTGCCGAGGGGCCGAGCGTGCCTGCAATCGCGGCAGGCTTCGCGGAAGCCCGCTCAGGCCGTTGCAGTTTTGGGGAGGGCGGCAGCACGTCTCCCCGCTTGCCCTCCGCCACGCGTCTACTGCCGTCAGCCTACGTCAATCCCTCTGTAATTGCCTTCTCAAAGGTATTTCCCTCTCTGTACCTAGCCAAACTACCCAAGTCCCTGCCTGATGTTTCTTTCTGCAGCAGTATTTCTGGTCTGAGTATGGCTTTCCTCCTGCTGCAGAATATCTCTTGCTATACGAAAGTGAGACCAACATCTGGATGGTCCCTGCAACGGCTCCTCACACAGGCTCCTGTTGTCTTGGGCATCTGTCAGGCATGCAAGAGGTRGCTTCGCTGTGCATTGAACTGTCCAGGGTCATGTGCTCTTTCCGTGACTGTGTTGCTGCGTTGGCTGTTTTGCTTTGACAGGACAGGAAAGGGTTTTGGGGGGCAGAGAGATGTCTCTTTTCTACCTAGCTTCTCCCGGTCACTTCCAACATAACTTGTGTCATCCATGGGTGGGGACCCATGTAAGCAAAGGAAAGCCTTGTTCACATCTCTGCTTAGTAATACAATAGATACCTGGGAGTCCTTCGGTTAGCTATGTTCCTTGCAAAATAATTTCTACTATTTATTGTGTTACCCTGGTTTCCTTCTTTTCATTCCTAACACTTTGTCCGTCAGCACTTTCACCAATTTCTAGGGCTTCTTTATCAGTCTGTTTGCAAATGTATTTGCCACCATCCATCCTCTTTTTCTTAGACAATCGTTTTTTGATGTAGTTGGAGAAATTGTTCAGATATTCCCCTCAACAAATAGAAGCTTTCAGTTGTTCCCTGACAGTTTTACCTCTTATCCCTTTCACCTACGGGGAGGGCAGGAGGAAATACAGATAGTTGCAGATCCTGTGCATCTCAAACTGTTTGTAGTGATAGTTACAATTATTGAAAATAATTGGCAGAAAGATCTGTAGTCTCAATGTGTTGGGCTAAATTAATACTTCAAATGTTAGCACTTTAACAGCCTTTGTTTGTGACGTGGCTTGTGATGGATCTTCTAAAATGGGCTAAATTGGCTACACAGAACAAAAGGAGGCATAAAAAGGTTTCTCATGTCATTTTAGATAGCTGTTCAGGGGAGCTTCGATTAGGAAAGAGAGCGAGGAATGTCACTTGCACCCATAGGAATCTGCTTTCTTCTCAACATAACTGTGATGCCCTCATCCCTCAAAGACTTTAAATAGAGACAAGGTTTCATCTGCAAAACTGTACATGGGTTGTCCAGCTTGTGTTACACAGGAAGTTAACCTTTGTCAGTGTTTCTCATCTAGTTTGCAAGTAAAACTCTGTTCTGGGTTCCTCGGCCTTCATGTGAGCCACTGCTTCACATACAAAATGTCAGAAGCTCATTCCCACCAGGACGGTGGAGAGAAAACCATCTCTAATTACTGGCTGCACATTTCCCTGTCCCAAAGGAGCAGAGCTGCTGCCAACAGAAGGTGGTGATCTCTTCTCTTACCTACCATATAAACCATTTGTGATCCCCTTTGAGCCCACCTACCTTCCCCTGGGGCCTGAGAAATGCTGGCCAAGGCGGCCTCCGTGATCCTTCTGACTTCAGCTCAGTGAACCTGTCACAGCAATTGCCGAGGCTGCGGGACAGCTGCTGACCTGCCTTCCAGTTGCCTCACAAGACTCCCGGGACTCTGATCCTGAGCTAGACAGAGAGTTTTTTTCTATCCTAATTAGGGCATTAAATCTCTCTCTTCCTTTCCTCATCTGAAAAGCGTGTAGAAGAAGGTTTACTCATATTTTAGGTATACTGTGAGAGTAGTACAACGAATCTCATAGAAGGCCACTGATTTTGGTTTTGTACAAACAAAACTCCAACAGCTTCTGCAAAACTCCTGTTTTAAAATCAGCTTAGAAAGCCCAGGATTTTCAGCTGAACTGCACCGATGCATATATAGAACATGTACAGGCAATTTAGGATGGTTTCCATTCTAAAAAAGCACGTGAACTTTAGATGTACTAGTAACTAGGACACCACAGTGTGTGCAACAGATTTCATCACAAAACTCAAAGTGTGTCCATCCGATCTCATGAAACTTCTGTGTTGGCTGAAGCTCCCATAAGATGGTCTCACATTTGAGCAGCTCCACTGATGCCCAGCATGGGCTCAGAGAACAATCTGAAGTCAGGCCTAAAAAAAGACACAGGATCAAATGATCCATCATGACCAATGACAGCTATGCTCCATGTACAAGAATTTTAATAAACCACATCAAATACAGGTGGAAACATGAAAGAAACAAAACATACTCAGATATTGCCTCTTGCTGTTCCTACCACCTGGGAAATAGTGATGAATCTCGGACATACTTGCCCGCTGAGTTACTAGGACTTTTATTGATGAATGACAGCTTAAAAAATCCTCCTCTGCTCATCTAATTTAATACTGGTGTGACTCTACTATAGGCAGCCTAGCAAACAGAGACTCAGACTGTACATATATAAGGCACATGTGTGCAGGTATCTATAGATGGATAAATCAATAGGATGGTTAAATGAACAGTGAGGGAGGGAGAAAAAGCACATCAAGTCTGCTAGAGAAAGAAATGTCCAGCCAGTGTTTCTGCTTCTTTTATGAAGCTAATATTTAAGATGCCCTATGATGGCTGAAATTCAAGGGGTACTGAAACACTACGTAACCTGGTACAAACAATATATAGTGAGCTTCTACGTCTTTGTGTCTGGGTTTCTAACTGCTGGTAGCATGCAACCAAGAAATGCACCATATGTCTTTTAAAAAAAGATGTTTTCCCCCTACTTCTACCAGGTGGTGGGAGGTCATCTTGGGCTAGAGGGATTTTGTGCTGGAATGCGCTACTATCAGCAGAAATCGGAGTTGGATCRTAGGTTAGGTACATCCCAGAACTGTGCTGTAGATCAAAGTGTTTCCACTAAATCTTGCCTAACTGATGAAGAGTGTGACTGTTCAGAATGAGAAGTACAAAAAGCTCCTTGAATGCGACCGCTGCAGTCTAGGATGGGAATTGTTAGAAATACTGAATTTGGGATCAGATTCAGCTGAGGGCTAAGTACTTGCAAAAATCTCATGCTTTTAAGGATGACCACTAACCAAGACAGAGCCAGTCAAAACCTCTAGCAAAGGAAGATAGCAAAGGGAGGCACAGACAGAGAAGATGCTTTGCCTGCAGCCACGCAGGCAGCTCTGAAAATAGAACCGACTTTTGCCAAGAGACCTCACTTCCACACCAGCCAGACTGTGGGGAGAAAGACATTGGGAATGAAGGACTGACAGAGACTGACAGAAGCTTAGCACCCTGCTGGATTCAGCGTTTTAAAATCTGCAATGAGAGATAAAACTCTCTGCACCGCGATGGCAGCACAGTCCCTGGTGCAGCCCTTTGTCTAAAAGRTGCCAGTGAAGACTGTGCCAAGGTGCTTTTCCCTGACCATCTGCCTTATGAGCCCACATGCCAGGGTTGATGCAATCCAAAGCCTGATAGCACACAGGCCTGCTGGTTTATGAGAATCCATTCTGCTATTAAAACAAATATTTAGGATTTCTTCTAAATGAAGTGGCCAAGTCCTACGAAGCAAAGTCTGGCAGATCTGAACAGGATAAAGAGGCTTCCCTCAATTTCATGACAGATGCAAATAGCACTAAGATTCAGGGTGTATAGAGGTCATATATGATATTTAAAAAATCACACTGAACCTGAAATAAAATTAAAAAGACTGTAGGAACTCTCAAAACACAGAGATAAAAATGGCTGTGTTGCTTGGCAGAAGGCACATCCTCCCCCTTCTGCTCACCTTAGATGTCATAAGCAAGGCATAAAAGATAGATAGAGGTTATCCAGTTACCACTGATGCTGGCTTTGATTTCATATTTCCTTTACAACGTGCCACAGCACACCTGCTGTCTGCACCTGATGGGGGAATAACTCCAACCCAGCTCAGAGTGGCTCGTTTCTGTACTTCCACCTGAGCTTTCTATGGCAGTACCTCCTGCAATGAGGCTTGATGTTTCCTGACTTTCTTCTAGGACTACCATCGTGTTAAACAACTGCATGTGATTCCTTCAGTTCCTTGGCAATCCTTCGAATATCTCCCATGCAGTAATGATGAGGTCTGTGATGGGTAGTGATGAGGTCTGGCATAGCACTGTGGCAGTCCAATGGTCTCGCACCCCAGCAGAGCTCAGCTGCAGGTCATATGTTCCCCTCTGAACCATATTTTCTGATGAAAACCTTTTTGGCTGCAGTCTTATAACCAGCTTGAGTTAAATCAACAACACAGAGGAAACGACTTGGCCAAGATAAAATGGCAAGTTGGTAGTGGAGCTGGGACTGGAAGCGGGTCTCTTAACTCAAGGATGGTTCTTTATTGCTGTGGTTGATAAGCACAGGATGAATGCCAGCCCATCCTATTAATGCTAGGCACACCTTCATCTGCTCATTTGTTTCTGATGAGCAGAGAGAAGGAAGACACCCAACTCTGTGATTATTGCAGAGTTACACATCACAGACATAATCCTTAGGCTCACCCTTGGAAGCATCTCTGGGGTTTTGGACTTTCCCAACCATGCAGTCAGGCACCCATCTGGTATCTGAAGCATGTCTGCAGCAGTAAATGGTATCTTTTGCTTCACCTTGATCCAGAGAGGGAAGACTGGCTTTAAGCTGTGAATGCTCTTGATGTCAGACCCAACACTTGCGTGATATGGTTTAGGCTGCATTTATCTAGTRTTATGTACTGGTGCTACCTACTTAGAAGGAGACACATGAATTGTTCTATCTCTCTGTTGAAACTGTGCTGTAAAAAGGAGTGTGGGACCTCCTCTTTTTCTGCTGGCAGGGTTCTGGCTATCGTTCTCTGTGGATGGTTTCTAGACACACATTCCTTTGTTTAGGAAGACCCTGTATTATGTTGACACAGCAGCATGTGGCACTGGAAAAGGAAATAGAAAAGGCTTTTGAACACAAACTGGACTAGTGTTAGAAGAATGCAGGGTTTTGCTGACAGCCCTGCTCTCTTTCAGGAGGAAAGATGATTAAATATTAGGGAGCAGTTCCAGTCAAAAATTCAGATCTGCATCTGCACTTTCTGAAGACGGTGGTGCAGGAAGTCAGGGTTATTTATTCCACTTGTAGGTCAGAGTTATCAAGGCTGGTTCTGTATTAACGTGGTGAGGTTCCTTGGTGGAATCCACTCGGGGACTAAGTGAATATTCCAAGTATTGAGAACAAGGAAGCTCTTTGGTTTCTTTGCCTTGTTCCTGCGTTATGTCACTTCATGGTTTAGTCGGTCCCATTCCCTAAGCTTCAGTTTCTCCTTAGGGAATATTAATGCTTATTGGTAATGTGCTTTCAGGGCTTGTCCATGAATTTTTAAAAGGCAACAGAGTTGCCAAAAAATCTGTGGTTTGGTTCCAAGGCAATAAGTTCCCAGCCCCTAAGGACCATGTCCTCAATCAAAACACATYTGTTGAAGTCAACATAGCTCCATCAGTTTACAACACCTATGTCAGAAGTTTATCTGAGCTGTTCCACTGGTCTTCATCTCCCAACTTGTTTCCTGATGGATGTTCCATGAAATGTGCCTTTTGAATGGTGTATACATTCAGGTCTCTTTCCTGGGATACCCAAGCATAGATTTAATTCCTTTTCTTGCTACAAACTCCCCACCAGCCTGTGCACAGAACCAGCATTTACACAGTGGTCCCTTTTGCTCGAGACGCGGACACACCATTTCCATGCTTAACAGCTTAACTGTTGCTGTGAATCAKCTGAGCCATACCGAGAAACGGTCCGTGCACTCAGGCTGCCGTGATAACATGGTGGTTTATTTGTGTGTCTGAGCCCCCAGTGGAAGTAGGTTGAAGGGACATTTATACATCCGTAGAAGTCCTTTTAGAAGAATTCCATAGCATACAAGAACCTTGCAGTATATGAGAATTAGTTTTAATTTCTCTGTGCCTCAGATCTGCAACTGCAAAATAGGGATAATTAGTATTCTTCAGTTGACTTTGCCAGTTCAGATGATAAGCTCTTTCCAGATAGGCACTGCCACCTCTCTCTAGGTGTTGTGTGGCACCTGGCAGAACAAGGTCCCGGCTTTTCGGGGCATATTCGGGTGTAATTACAATACAAGGAACGATCACAGAATCCAGCTAACTTTGCAGGCTGCGTTCACAGCCTCCAGCTCTCCCTGTCTGCATTTCACCTCCCAGTCTTGATTTGTTTATCTCTTGGGGGCCTTTCTGTTTTTAATTCCATCGTTCCTCACCTGGGAATTTCAGGCTATTATTTAATTTCCTTCCAGATTTCAGCCCTTCCCCCTCGCCTCCCAAATCTCCCCCTCCATCACTAGCCCCGTCCCCTCAGAGAAGGCGTCTTACTTTTCTGCCCCTCTGTGCAAGTCAGTTTTCGTTGGCTCTCGCAGCATCTCCTCTTGTCAAGGCATTATCCGGTGGGGAGCCTGATTATTTAGATTCCTCCAGTTTCCCCTTTTAATATATCTCCTCTGTGTCCTGTAGCATGACCCCTGCCAAAGGACCTGCCACGAGGGTTGTTTCTTCCAGTCTGAAGCCCTCCCCCAGCTTCCCTTTCATCTGTGTTTTCTGAGCGGTCTGTGCTTTAGGCAGCAAGGCAGCGCAGGGTTTAGGGCCTCAGGGTCCGCTGCCGGATCCCTCCCCCATCACCTGAGAAAAGGCAAAGGCACAAACCACTTCCAGGGCCAGCTCTGGCAGGGCTTGGGGGTGGGGAATCGCTGAGCCTGGCTAAGGAAAGGAAACCAATTAATCCCCCCCCCTTTTTTTTTTAATTTGAGGCAGGGTTCCTAATGGACTATAGGGTTCCCACAAACCAGAAAGCCAGTGGTCCTGCTCAGCCTGAGCTCAAGCCTCCTGCTGTGGATGGCAGCCTGGGCCAGCCCGTGGTGTGACCAGGGTGTCCAGTACCTGAGGAAGGACCAGTCTGAAATTCTGAGTGGGGACCCTTGCTGGGTTCAATGCCAGGAGCAGAGGCCAGGCAATGCAGTTTGACTAACTGGGTAGGGGAACCCTGCTCTACAAGAGCTATTATTTAGCCCTTCTCACCAACAGATCTCCAGGGGTTTCACATAGCAAGGCATAATCGCTATCCTGGTAGTGCCAAGGTGGAAACTGAGGTGAAGCCGGTGCTTAGTGGGACACGTGTCTGCATTCGCAGCACCAAGGAGACSTAATTCACTCTGGTGGCATTCTCACTTCCAAGAGCTCAGGGAGACTTCTTCAAGGAAGGGCACAAATTTGGACACCTTTCCTACTCGAGGTGGTACAGCTGTCATCTAATGGTGTTCATCATATTGTCCCCTGCTTTCACTAGACATCCAGGGCTCCCACAGGGAGGGCTGACACCAGCTGCAATTGTCGAGATACTCTGAGCAAATCCCTCTGTGATCTGTATGATGGAGAGCATATGCACAGCCCAGGATCTGAAGTAAATCATCTCACATATGAAGAACAAAAACATGTTTTTCCAGCTCTCTGCCAGGGATTTATTCGTAAAATTCCTAGAGAAGGAGGAGACCCTTGGAGGTCTCCAAGCTCAAGACCCAAAGTAAATAAAAAGTTGCGAGAACACATTTAGCAAAAGATAATGCTGAACACAGAAAAACAGAGAGAGAATGATGTAAAAATATGTCTACTGGAATCTATGGAATGTTTATATCCAGGGAGCAGGGCACTGCATAAATGTGTTGATCAGTGAGGTTCCCTATTCGTAGCTCCAGTGACATGTAAGCCACACATAAGCCACTAGTGCTAGTGCTTGTACAGAAACCCTGCCCCATCAGAGTCCGAACTGAAAGGCAGACAGAGCGAAATGGGGTGTTGTCCACAGAGCATTACTTGTTTAGTCTTGAGGCAGGTGGGCATGCTCAAATACACCTCCAGACTGGTGCAAAATAGTGGTCATAATGGCATTAAATCCCTCAGGTTTTATGTAGCTCTTATCTGTGGCACACCTCTTAGCTGCACCACACAGGACATGGCAGGTTTGACCCTAAGAAACTGCTTTGCAATCAGTTAAGCTATAGGAACCAGAGCAGACAGGAAAATCTCTCCTTTAGTGTCTGGGTCTCATTCTATGAAACAGAGCCAATTACACTAGCCCCATGTGGGGACAAAGATACCATTCAGTGTGCATGACCAAGTAAGACCTGCAGCTTGATCTTCATGCTAAGAACTACTATTAACAACTCTGACTTGTTTTATTTTTTCCTAATCCAGCCTCCCAACAACATACAACAAAAAACTACTCTTGCAGAGAGCTACCTCCTTTGGAATCAGCCAGCCACTGATCTAGTAATTGCCATGACTTGTCATTCCCAGTCCCATCTATCACACAGTGCAACATGACACCTCAGCCAGGGAAATTCAAAAGGAAGCAGTTTTCTGTCTGCTTCAATTTACCAATAAAAAGCAAGAAAGGCTTTGAAAACATGGCTTTAAATGACTGTATTTCTCGATGAAAACCTCTTTTATAAAACGTAACGGGACATTTCTCTTGAAAGAATGCGGGGTCAAAAATGTAGTTAAAACTATTAACCTCTTTATCTACCGTCATTCACCCTTCCCCTCCTGGGCCAACAATACCATCAAATTTTGTGTTTACTGCAGGTTGATGGAGCATCCTGAAATATTGCATCTTGCCTAGGGAAGTGTTCCAGCATTTGTCAAAGTCCAAGCATCTGAGCAGTCCTACTGATCCCCACGATGACATGCAAAGCAAAAGAAAATGAGGATGTTGCCTCATGTTTTTTTGCCATTTTTTTCATGTCATAGCTGGGGCTGGAGAGCTACTTTCTGCTAGAGTTTCTTCTTTCATAGAAAGCCATCCTTCTAACTGTTTTCTRCAATGCCCATCTCAGTAGGACCTTGGCCTCTAAGGTGTGGCAGATGCCCATTATTTATTAATATTGATTGACTATTCTTCATTGATATTTTCCAAGAAAGGGACTAAGTGCAGTAAAAGAGAATGTCATCCATACTAGGACTATTGCAGTTAAATTTCATAAATACTTCCCAGTCCTGGATGCCCAGACATTCTTTTGAATTGTTAAAGTCAGCACTGCTCAGCCTAAGTGAAGGTTCATCCTGATAACGAATATGTTGCAGCTRTAAAAGTTCCATGCTTCTGTTAAAATGCATCTATATCATCCTTGATATATTACATTTTTAAACATTTGGTTCCAGGAGTAAAACAGTTATGTCATATGGTTTCAAGTAAGCCACATGCTTCTCCAGGTCAAAGATTGTAGGCAACCAATATTGCAGGAAACAGAGGTTTGACATCTGGAGCAAAATTGCAGTGCAGTTAAGTTACCTTCAGGTTTAAAAGCTCCTCTAACATTAACCTCACCTTTGACAGTCACCATCCTGCCCCTCTTCTATCTGTCTGAACCGTTCTGAAAACAGCATTTTCTGGCTCATTGTTTCAGCCCCTTTTTTCACCTCCATAGCAAGCTCGACCTGGGCATCTTCATCATAAGGCACACGGCAGCCTTGGCCCATCTAACATCTCCCTCTTTCATGCTGTGAAGACATCAGCCCCTACCTCTGCTTTGCTAGCAGTGCCTGTCCCATTTTATCATCTGCCAGGAAAACGAATCCTGCCTCCAAACGCAGCTCTGCTCAAGGCATGAGCAAAGGCCTCTGCCCCAGCAGTTGAGAGCCTGCCCTGAAGACTGCAGGGCTCACCCTTGTTGCTGACTCTTCTTAGCTCTGGTCAATCTCCATACTTCAGAGTGTGGCGGGGAAAAGATGTCCAGCCACCTTATACGTTAGGAGGAGAGACCCAATTACATCATTTCTTTCTGGTGCTCCTCTGCAGCATGCAAAGCGTCTAACTTTAGGTTTGGATTTTAAGATCTGTGGAGTCGGCTGCATCTTTTTTTGTCTTATGCTTATTTGGTATCTAGTAAATTGGGGAAGAGATCACAAGCATGATGATTCAGCAAGGGGAAAGGTAGGACTGAATGAGAAGATAGGTTCAACTGATGTATGAGGATCAAGGCATCACTGATTTGGGGAGATTTCTATCATCTTGAGGACCTGGCCTGGTGAACAGCACAGCAGTCATTATCTTTTAATACACAGAGCACATATTAACTCAAAGTTCCAAATTCTTTATTTTCTTTGGCATAGCAAGAAATGACAATCATGACCAACATGACAATCATACATAATACATGAAACAAGCAAAGAGACATAAAGCAAGCAAAAGTGRGATCAAATGCACAGGATACACAGCAGTACAGGGCAACCTACCACTTGTGTACTGCTGCTAACAGCAATAACCACTGCTCTCTTCTTGCATCTTTCAATGCTGGATCTCAAAGTATGTTGTAGAAACCASAACTCAAACAATTAGTCTCCCAGCACCCATTTGAAGGAAGGACAGGGGAAACTGTTTACTCACCTCTGCAAGGAGAAAAGCCACTATCCCTAGGGATAAACCCAGCCGCTGTTTAACCCTGCACAGCGCTGCCGAATGGACGTTTCAGACGGGTGCTGGAGAGTGGAGGGCTGAGGGGAGTATCCATACAGTCTGATTCAGACTCCTACAGTAGCTGCTAGGCACCCCGTTTGCCTAGCTGTAATTGGGATGGACTTTTACCGTGGCCCTTTGGAATATTTGTTTTTCTCTACAAGCACAGGAGTCCGCTTCGGGATTGTAGGCTTCTGCTAGGGATTCAGCTGCAGATACGGGGTGGGAAATCAGCTCTTCCTTTGTGCATGCTCCTCCTTGAAATTTTCTGAGCTGGCCCAAGGACTGTCTGCCTGGTGGGATACAGATGAGGAATCTCTTTCCCCATCTYTGTGTTTGGGTTTCCACCTCCCCTTTTCCTGAGTCTGTTTTCCAAGAAGTGACTAGTGGTGGAGACTTGGGCAGCTCCATGTGATCATCGGTTACAGAGGACTCCAATGGTCTTCTGAGCCCCCTCAGAGAGAGACATGGGTCTTTCTTACATGCTCCAGGTAAAGGAATTTGCCAGCTCAGGGCTTGACATAAGATATCAGAGCTCTACTGACCTGAATGAACTTAGTCCTTAATGAATAGACTTATCGCTCTTCGATTGTACGTAAACTGCAAGGGAAGTGTGTGCTAGAAAACAAGCYTGTGAGGAAATATAATCTTGGAAGAGTGTTTAGAAAAATGAGGGAAGTAAAAGTACTTCTTGAACCTTCTTTGTTTAATCACAACATTGTGATTTTTCCCTCAGCAGCATGTAACACGTCCACCATCCCCCTACACACACAYGCATGCACACACATACACTCCRCACCAGGGCAACTGCTCTGAATTTTATTGGAAAAATATAAAACGGCTTTGCATTCTTACCTTTATTTCAAGACCTCCTACAAGAAACAGGAAGGGTAAACATGAAAGATCTGTTTCCTTTAAATTGTGAGTGTGGGGGAGTTTTCCTGTAGTGAAAGGACTGTTTTGAAAAGCCCTAAATGCTTTTGAATTGAATGCATAGAAGTAATGTACACACGGTTTGAATTTACAGTTCTGGGTCTCCTATCCCCCTCCATATGAATCCTATAAGTCAGACGTGTTGCTACAGTGATTCCCACCGGGAAAGTCTGGACCTAGACTAGGAACAGCTGTAGATCTACAGTCCACCAAAGTCGGCTTCTGAAACAGATATGAATTATTGGTTCAGTCAGATAAATATGGCTCTGGCTTTCCCCCACAGGCAACCACATATGGCACTTGGAAAGAATTAAAACCTTTACCCTTGGCCAGGTCTGGTTAAATAATGGCTCTTTCTTATACGTTCCCCCTCTCTCCATTTCCTCTCATTCATTCTTCTTTTAATTTTCCTTTCATGATCTTTCTGGCACCAGTACCCAAAATGTCACCTCCTCAAAGTGACCTTGAATTTTACAGTGTCACCTACAGGGCTGAGGGAGCACAGGCAGTCACATATATGGGAAAAAATGTAATTCTTATTCAGCAGGGATGGAGCTCTGACAGGAGAAACAAAACCACCTTTCTGCCTCTCAGTGGGACCACATCAAGTCCAGCAAAGCCTTGGAGGCTACAGCTATCAGCTGAACACAGGCCTGAGCCCAAGTTCACCCACCGTCCCAGGCGTACGTGCAGGGATGTRCTCCGGCGCCCTTTTGGGGCAGCAGAGCTTGAGYGTGTTTGGCGCAAGCTCTCCTTACSCGAGCTCRGCTGCAGGCAGGCTTGGGCACGTCCTGCCACCCTTCCTCCCACRCTGAGCACCTTTTCCATTCAGGTATGCGGGTTCGCAGCTTGAGGAYGTGTCCCACCAGCAGATCCCTCCACCTTGGCTCTTCCTGAAGTCCKTGTGTCTGCTCAGAGCCTGACTTACAGGTCTGGGTCGCAGGGATGCTGATGTCCTCTCCTACACACGTAGGCAAATCCTATGCATTTACGCACATTTTAGTGTCTCTGCTACGGTGTCTGGTAGGCTGCTCCAACTACCAGCAAGACCCAGTGGTCTGAGGCAGGAGCACTGGGGAGACYCAGGATGCTGACGTGAGCAGCATCGCCCTGAGCCAGACCTTTACATCCCTGTCTGCCAGCCCCATGCTGCCTAGACGAAGAGGTGCGTGCTCACTCTTCACTCGGGGTCTCCGCTTCTGGAGTCCCGGTATAAGCTGCAAGACAAGGTCCTTGCTGGATAACTGTTGTGACACCAGGGCTGATTCTGTGCTTTCTCTGCCCAAAGGCACAGGGGTGAACAGGGAACAGTGCGTCCGCTCCTGGCTCACCACATGCTGCTGTGGAGGCTGATGATTGCTCTAGACATCCACTCCTCTTACTCCTCACCCAGAACTCCTAGGTTATTTAATGTTGGCCCTATGCTCTTCCTGCCCACGGGAAAGCCTCATCTCTCCCTTCCCAGTTCCCTGCRCTGCCAGTTTACATGCATCAAAATCTGCCCCTCCAAATCTGGGCTGAGCAGGTGCAGAACAGCAACCCTTAGAGATGAATTCAACCTCGCTGCTAAGAAATGCTCCCGCAAGCATTTCCTAGGAACCCTGATTTTCCCTCCTCTCTTGCTGCCTCTCTTTTCTAAACCTTATTCATTTGTTTGTTCAGCCTTACAAGCTTGAGGAAGCTGCCCCCCAGTCAATCCCTCCGCTAGCTTTAACCTGGTTCTCTTTCTACAGCTACTTCATGGGCTTTAAAAATCTAGAATTAAGAAACCTGTAACTCGCTGCTTTATCTCATTATCTCCTGTTTTGCATTTTAATGTGCCTGCTCTAAAAAAGACCTCATTGATATTCTGGTTCGGCATGTGTTTGTTTGTGTCTCTTGGGAAAATTGGCTACAGATATTACTAAGTCAAAAACACACACAGGAGAGTTTGCTGCATATTTTCCTTCCCCTTCTTTTTTCTTTGAAAGAAGATGTTATTTTCTTCACTTTCTTGAATGCAAAAGATATTTGTGGCCTTTGCTCCCAGATCCCTCCTCCCCCACTGCAAAAGGACCCCAAGATGAAGTAGTCACCTAGAATAGCATAAAGTATGTCTGATGGGTGAAAAAAATATGTCCATGAATGAAAAGTGGTGCCCTTTTCTATCAGCTCTTCTAYGAGAGACATCCCTATGGAGTGGGTTTTAAAGCGGTTCCAGTGGAAGGCAATGGTATTGCCATCCGACCCTCCCTGTGAGCCTGCTCCGTGGGCTCAGCTTGGCTAAGGCTTGCCAAGGGACAGGTAGCCAGCCCTTCTGTATGCTCTGCATTCGTGCACACAGTAGCAGTGACTTTTCAGGCTGTGCTTCAGCAGCATGTACCCTGAGCTTGAAAATTTGGTTTCTCCCTAGGTGGTTTGCCAGGCTTGTTATTTGTGGGCGTGGAGAATGAGTGATATYGCTAGCAATTGAACACCCCAGTCTGGGAGTCTGCAGAGGTCAAAGCAAGCCYGCCCGAACCCCTCTTGGAAATATAGGGCAGGGCAGGGCTTGCTCACACCTTCTCTGTCCTGCTCTCACCCAGGCAGCTTGTGCCACCTAGCATCCTCCTGCAGCTTCCTAGACACGTGGCGCTTCGTCCTGAAGTCCTAAGGAACCCACGGACAATGTTGAACGTGATGATGCCGAAGGCCAGTTTTCCGTGCTCTGTGGCCGGACATGCAGGGAGGGCAGCTCGGGGCTGGAGCATGCCCTCCAGAGCACGGGGGATGCTAAACGCTGAGTGTGCCAGCTGCCTAGCGCACCGCAGGCTTGCTCAGACGGGATGGCCACAGATCGTCCGTGGGCCACCTGAGAAGCAGCCGTGGGGGCCAAGGGCAGGCACGTTGCAAAGCACCCTCATCCTGCCTCTGCCAGCAGCTCCATGGCTGCTGCGCCGATCTCAGTGCAGTTGCTTCTGGAAAAGGTAYGGGTGACTTAATTTGGATGCCTTTCTTTCCACTGACTCACCGCTCCAGCAAGATGTTGCCAGAGTTTTTTTCTCTCTCCCTTTTGAGGTGCAAAATTAGCTTTCTGCCCTTGTACAAGCATTAAAGATCCCGCTAGTGCTCCTCTCCAATTGTTGTTTAACTGTTATGGTCCTGATATGTTTGTATTGTGTAACCATTTGCTGCTTCCTGCTATAATCCTGTGGTTAGAAGGTCTCAGGATGGGAGGAATAGTCCTCTGGAGATATTTTTTTACCTCTCCACTGGCTAGAGAGGGAATTTAAATAACTACTTCGGACTAGATTTTGAATTTTTTAGGCAAATAAAAATTAGATGAGGTGAACCCCATCCTGGCTGTTTGGGAAATCAAAGTGTCAAGTGAATCTTTGAACAGATTTTTTTAAATACAGCTGTTTTTAATGTATCCTCAAGAATCTTAAACTATCTATCTTCAGTCTGGGACACAGCATACAAAAACTTCTTGAACGTATCTTCCTGTTTTTTGATGCTGTGTTTTGTATATGGTGCATCTTTGGGGTGGGGGAGAAGGGTATTTGTTAATAAGGCTCTAAGGATATTTGTTGGACCAGGCTCTAATTATGCGTGATTCAACCTCAGAATCATGGCAGCTTCGGGATTTACCCTGGGCAGCAGGTAGTTTATTAAGTGCCACCATCACGCACAGAGGCTCTAGGCTGTATACCCCAAGAGAGATGCCTTCCCACCCAAAAGATGYAGTCATCTGAGGACTCTGTCCTGCTACGTCCCAAGCCACTTCTGCGACACGAAGGTGTTGAGCAGAAGGATGTTGCCGTGATCAGGGCCCGGATACCTGTTGCAAATCCCGGTGCCGGCAGACACCCTCTGTGACCTTGCGCTACGGCGGCTGGGCCTGAAGTTTTCAGAGGCAAATAGTTCATTTGGCAGTCCCACTTTCTGGCCTCCCAAAGGTGAGGCACAAATGAGAGCCGGTTTTTGCAAGACTCTGCTCATCGCTTCCCCTAAATGAGGTTCCTTTACGGTATCTCAGCCAAGCACGGACACAGGAGCCTCGCTCTCCGCGCGGCAGTGCTCTCCCGAGGCAGGAGCGCTTCCCGGTATTGCAAGCATGCTGCGGACTGGCTTGTGTGCACAGTGGCAAGCGGGTGACTCAAATGCCCCGGGCAGGCAGGCAGCTCCTGTAGCTCTCATCGGGCCTCTTGCTGGCCCTCACGCCAAACCTACGTGCGAGTTGGGAGCCCGTCTCCGACAGCAGGCTCCTCGCAGCCAGCCTGCGCGTGTTAAAGTCACAGTGCTCTTGGTGCTCTTTTTTTTAATGATCTTTTTATTTTCCTAAAGTTTATGCCCATTTAGGCTGGCACCTTTCTTTTTCACGTTGCCCCGCTGACCGCCGCGGTGCGGCGGCCTCCGTCAGAGCCTCCGCGAGCCGGAGCAGCTTCCAAGCGGCGGCTGTGCGACGGAGGAAGCCGCACCGCAGCCAGCCGCTCCGGCACGCAAGCCGCTCGGGAGCCCTGTGATTTTCCCCTGCTGTCTAGCAGAGACTGCTGCTGCGCAGAGGGCTCCCGGCGACACTGCAGCCATGCACTTAACTGACTTTAAAAGGGACCGAGGTGAAGTAACCCTTCTTTCTTTATTTTTTTTAAATACCCTGTGGTGCCGAGCTGAAATTGCAGCCAGCGTCTATTTTCAGCAGCCTGGGTAAGAGAATGTTTTTATCTGGAGACACAATGACTGTCGCCCTGTAGCCTGCCGTTCCCATGCTGGTGCTGCCAGGACCCATGAATGCTTGCTTTATGAGCTGCTCTCGCAGGTGTTCGGGGGGCATGTAATCACTAATGAATGGTGGGGACACATAGAAACTCGAGGCAGGCTCTGGCACAGGCAGCTAGGCCAGGCTTTTATCGTGCAGTGAGAAGAAAAAAAAAAAAGCAAGTACAGTGCCTTTGCTCTGCTGCTTTTGCATACTTGACTGCGGAGAGCCGGGCGAGCTCCGTTTGTATGGACACTGATGTAAATGTGGCCACAGCATTCAGCGCGCTCCTTTTTCTCCCCTGGGCGAGTAACCGCCTGTAGAAATCCTCAGCTCCCGGAGCAGGCAAYGCTCCCGGCGCTGCCAGCGTGAAGTTTGCCGGGGCCGGGTCTTTAGGATTTGGCTCAGGATTTAGCTTTGAGTCTTATGCTCCTTGCTCTCTTCATGCCAGGGCTCATGCACAAAATAACTCGGCAAAAGTGAATGTAGGACAAACRAAGTCCTCTGTATGCTTTGGAAGGTAGGCGTTATGGACAGGCCCTATTACGATAATGATGATTAATTTACCATTAAGCTCCRCTGATACTTCCCCTTCTACATCCTTAGGAAGACCATAAAAGCTTGCGTGGTAATGCATAGGCACAAAGGGAGCTGAATTAAGCTGCAGGGGCAGTGTGAATTTTGGCATGCCTTGGCTTTTAAATGCTTGACTTTGCAGCCAAATAGTGTGCTTTTAACAAAGTTCTGCGTCACGCRTAAAAAATATGAAGGCCGTATTTTAAAAGGGTAAAAACCTGTCTTTTACTTCCTGAAGCCTTCTCTTTTAAACGATCTAATACAACAGTTCAGCATAAGAAGGGAAGTCGGACCCGTTTATTTTCTAACTCACAGAGCAGGCGTCGCGACTTAAGCCCTCTTGACTTGGAGGACAGCGCAGAGGTGACAGACACCTGACAGTCATCATCGTGTTTGCCCAGGGCTCGAGCCCAGGCTGCCAGACCTCGCACGTTGCCACTAAGCTGCCTCTCGCTCGGGCTTTAGTCCGTCGGGGAACAACAGCCCTCCGGGCAGGGAAACTCCAAAGCGCAGGGAYGCAGCTGACTGAAGTCTTCTGGCTTGGAGGAGCCGAGCTCAAATTCTGCCGCAGCTCCCGAAGGCGGTGTGGCCACAGCCAGCGGTTTCGGGTGGCAGAGCTGCTGGGTTTTAACACCTCGGGAAAATTCAGGTGCAGAAGCTGTTGATAAAGTGGTGGGAACAGTCTAGGAAAGCTTCCTATGCTTTCTGTTTATTATTATTATTATTACTACTATTATTTAAACATTCTCTGAAAGAGAATAGCCCCAAAGTTATGATTACTTTCTATCAGCCRTGTGTCAGGTTAAATATAAAGCACTGTATCCTGAGGCTTAAAAGGAAGCCAATATTTTGGAAAATATTAATATTCAGGGTGTGCAGCCTAATCCATTATTTTTATTTGCGCTCATATTTTGCAGTGCCTTTCTTTTACACCTCAAGGACACGTTTATGATCTTCCCATGGTATTTCACTCCTGAGTCGATGGCAGTGCCTTGAGAAAAAACAGATCTCACATTAAATTTGGACCCTGAAGCCATCAAAAATGCTTGTGGGATATGGAAACATGAGTACAGTTCCTGGATACTTGGCTGTGTTTATCAGGAATTTGCCATTTTGTGCTTTATACCTGCAGCACCAATACATGCAAAGGCCKAATAGTGAGGTAGAGCATGTTTCCYGTAGAAATAAAGGGAGAGTCGAGCATTCCCTACCCTCCTGGAAGCAGCAGCCCTGAAGGATTTGTCCATTATATGAAAATCTAGGCTACTGTCTGAACATGCCATATCCTCGTGGCTCCGTGTATCGTTCAAAGTAGGGTTTTACCCTCCTGAGGAGGAAGCAGAAATGCTGAGGTGATCTGCGGGTAAATGAGGATAATTGCTGATTAACAACGATAACACTTTGCGCTTACGGGATGCCTTTCACTCCGGGCTCTTCTCAGGGTCGGGCTGAGGCTGTTGYGTTTTTGAGGCAAACAGAGACAGCGAGGCGGTTGGGTAAGGTGGCCCCGGTCCTCCAGAGAGGTAGTGGCATCACAGGAATGCTACTGGAGCACCTCACAAGCTGTGGTTCACCTGCGAGATAGACGTTCTCCTCCATTTGCATGGGGGGAAATGACTCACGYGGGTGGAATTCGCCGCACCTCACCGTAGCCATCCAAGAGGCAGGYGGTTGTGTGGGCTCCTCCTCAGCTTGGGAAAGGCCGATAGACCTTGGTGGGAGACRAGTTATCCCGACCGGCTGCCGGTGGGTTGGATCGCCTTGTAGAAACGCCTGCCTCGGCCGAGTGCTGTGTTTGGAGAGACAGTGCAGCCAGCCCGGCTGGCAGCACGGGCTCGGGCGTGACTGGGAGGTGGTGGCCGAGCACGCCGGAGCCTGGTGCTGGCACGCGCTGTGACGGGGGTGCCAGCGGTACGCGGCGCGGAGCTCCACCAGGCCTTCCTGGGCAGCCACGTGCGCGGAGAGGGACCGAGATGGGGCAGGGGTTATAACCAGAGGGACTTGACCAAGGCCGTAGATGGAAATTTTAGGAGGCGCATTAGGAACTAAACTCAGAGAAATTAATTTCCCATTTGTCCATCCCAGCATTGCGTTGTTGACTTGTGTTCACTTTGTGATCCACTCTGTCTTCTGCATCCTTTTCTGCAGAGCTGCTAATCGGCTTGGGCCATATTTATGTTGTTGAATATTCTTGCCTATGTCCAGTATCTTGTACTTAGATCCCTGCTGGATTTCATCCAGTTATTTCAGCCAGTTTCTCAATTTATCCAGATCATTTTGAAGGCTCATTCTGACCTTCAATGTACTGGCGGTCTCTCCCAGCACTGTGTTGTCTGCAAATTTAATAAACATGCTCTCTGTCAAGGTCATTATGGGAAATGTTGAATAGAACCAGAATCACAACAACTGTCCAGGTTTAACACCTGCCATGCGAAAATTTCTCAAAAATCAYGCTGTTTTTAGCATCTGGGAAATGTGACTTCTAATTGGAAAATCACAAACTAAAAGCTCTCCCGAATACTTTCWGGTTTGTTTTGTTGTCAGCTCTGTGTTTCACCTTAAAAAAGACCAGCCCCAAATTACCAAATTATTTTGAGATACTTAAATAGTACCTTTCCATTTAAAAGTAATAGGATCACATATGGGCTAACAATGACATTTTCATTCATGAAGATTTTGGGATCCACAACTCCAACATATTTTACTACCTCCAGAGTGGGATATGGCAGCCATTTTAATGATACACAATTTAAATTTACACATGATTCACTCAAGTCGTGGGTTTGTAATTCTGTGGAGTTATAAAGTTCTTATTCTGTAATCAGTTGCTTCCTAACTTGAAGTCATCTCAAATTATAAATTGCTTCTCTAACCAATGCAAAATAGGGCAGCATAATATCATGATTGATGCTATAGAGAAAACTATRGTACAGTTTGCATGCTATCAAATATAATCCTGGTGCAGGTGGGTGACTGAAGCCTGGGGTAAATGCAGTTGATTAGATATTTTGTCTCATTCAGGATCCTTTTCTGTGAGCACTATATGACTAAATGCATATTGCATGARGGGCCTGTTCCAAAGTCCATTGAAATGAACTGAAAGACTCCCGTTTACCTCAGTGCACTTTGGATCGGGGCAAACCGCTGCCAGGCGTACAACAGAGATGTTGCAGTTCAGTTTGCAGAGGCTGTCTCTTCTAATGACAAAAACAAATGTTTTGTCCATGATGTATGGAGCTATTAATGACAGGAATTCCTTTGAGATCCTGATGATTTGCAAATATAGAATATATTTCCATTTTACGGGGGAGTGGCAGAAACTGAAGTATTGGAAAATTAAATGAGATGGCCAGGCCCTTAAAAAAGAACTAGATCCTTGAGCTCTGCTATCGCCTAAACATGCAGGGATACTTACCCTAGCACAAATTCAGGGAGAATAGGACCACGATCATGTTCCTCACTTCTGGTGTTGTTCCTGCTGCAGAAATGGATGCTCTTTTCTGCACGCAGCCAGTGCGCGGATCCCTTTTAGAAATGCACAATCCTAGCGACGTCGCTTTTGGTCCGACCCCACCAGCGGCGCGCCACGGACGGTGCGCTAGCCGGGTGACACCGATTAGCAAAGGGCAGGGGGCTAGGGCGGGCTGGCGGCACCGAACCCTGCGCGGCGCAGTCCAGAGGGGCGCGCGATCTCGCCCCGTCCAGCCTGTTCTCCTTAGACTAATGACTTAACCTCGCCTACGTTTACGTGGTGCTGCTGCCTGTTATGGGGGAAGCGCTGCTGTCTGCGCAGCGGTCCAGAAAGACCGAAAGGACAGAAAAGGTGCAAAAGGCAGCGGGGAGAGGATGGACACAGACGGAATAGATGCAGGGCCCTGCCGCCCCGCTCGCGGTAGGCGCCTCCACCCCCGGGGGCCGGGGCTCCTCTTTGCCTCGCCGTCCCCGGTGCCAGAGCAAGGCCGGGAGCGGAGAAGCCAGCGGGAGAGGTTCGGTGCTGGGAGCGGGGGTCTGCGGGAAAACGCCAAGTGTGAGCGTTGCGCGGGGCTGCGTAACGCTGGAAGCCGGGTCCGTAACCTGAGCCCGCGATTCTCGCCCTCTGTGACAAACAGGATTTAGATTAGCTCCTTTCTGTGCTCCGTTTTCATATCTATATTTGCAAGATTTCTCCTTTCCGTGCCCCTTCTTCTTCCTCCTCGCGCCTTATATAGCCATGCAAGGCACGGCTTCAAGGAGCGAGGGCAGCTTGCCAGAGCCTCCAGCCTCCCCTGCCAGCCCCGACTGCTCTGCGGAGCTGGAAATTCAGCCGCAGCTCCGACCCTAGTGGAACTATTTGCTGCATCATGAGCTGTTGTATGTGTAAACACCCGGGTAAATAAATAAATAAAGCAAGCGGCGGACACCTAGGGCATGATGTGAATCTGCAGCCGGAGGTACGGCCGCCCCATTGCAGCCCTCGCCGGTGAGCAATAAATGAAACTTTGTTCCCTTGGAAGGCGGGTGGGATTTTTTTTCCCCACTCAGCTCGTCTCTGGTGGTGCTCGAGACCTCCAAGAGGTCTGGGAGCATATTGCAATGACTTCCAACCCCAGCTCCAGCTCTTTGTGCCAGGGTTACAGTATCTGCGGCTTTTCTGCTTCTTTTTTCTTCTCCGGCTTTCTTTAAAAAGCCATAAAACAGCAGGTACTATTCAGTGATTAAGATTATTTGGGTTCACTTCAGCCCTGGCATGGTGCTAATAAAACAAAACGTTAAAGGGTTTGTTCTCTCATTTGCAGAAGAAACCATTTCACTATGGGAATGAACAATTAACAGCATTTAAATGAGCTGAACTTAGTCCTTTTCTTCCATTGTCTTTGTCCCTCTTGAATCATCTGGAATTGGATTTTCTCTGCTGTATATTTTCCGGTGCGCTGAAATGTTTTACATAAATTGTAGACCAATCCTGATATGTAACCCCCTCATCCCTGAGTCTCACCACGCTTCCAAAAATTACAACGCGGTGCTGCTAATCACCTGGATCTGCGGTATGATAGCAATCTTTGCTGATCACGATTTTTTCCCTGCCATATTTTTTCCCCTCAAGAAAGTACAATACAAAGGCGGGGAGGGCACTTGCTCCGGTTCCCTATCTGCAGGCATTTCTGCCTTCATTAATTAAAAATGATAGCAAGGAAAGCAAGCAAAGGGTTTTGATCTTGGCATTGAAAAGCGGTATGCAGCCTCTGTTAAAACCTTTTAGTGACAGATTTAAGCGTTCTTTTTGCACACCGCAGCCTTGGTGTGCTGTTTGCATCTTAAAATATTGCCTCCTTTCGCCGGGCGCATGATGGACAACATGATACGTTTGATCAGAGAGAGGGTAAAATGATATTGAAAATACTCCGCGGGGTTTTCGTCTCTCTCAGACACGCGGTTGCAGGTATTCCCACTGGTTTATTTTATTTAGTTTGCAAAGCAAGAGATGGGTCTTCAGCACTGAACGAATTGAAGGGGACTGCGGAGGGGATATTTTGGCTGGGCGATTTTGGTTTTGTCTTTCAATCGAAGCACCCAGCAGGAAAGGTGTTTAGACAGCATCGCGTTTTGTGGCGGAGGGGGAGTATGCTGGGGAACGGGACAGGAAGAGTTCGGAGGGGGAGAGGATTTAAATGCATTTTCTGCAAACTATTAACCTACATACGCGACTTCAAAAAAAAAAAAAAAGGAAAAAAAAAACAAGGGGGGGGAAAAGTGCAGCCGACATTTCGAGTGGTGTCGCTTTAAGAATCGAGACTGAAACACCTTAAATGAACTCTGCAGCAGACAGCTGAAAAAAGCGCCCGGGCCCCGCTGCCTCCCTCTTCTTCATGATGTCATTTCTCAGGTGTCAGTTTGCTGGAGCGAGATTGGAACAGGCCTTGTTGCTAGGACGTGAAGGGGAAAGCGGCCGCCGATTGGTGGGCGGCCCTCCGCGGCGAGCCAATCGGCGGCGAGCAGTCGGCATCGAAATGAGGAGCGGCAGAGCCGCCGCCTGGCGCAGTTAATGGGTTTGCGGTGTCAGGGCAAATGGTGGCGCAGAGCACCGCGCGGGTGCAGCGACGCCCCAGAGCTTCCCCCGTGTAGGCCGGCCACGCTGCCCTAATGGACGGGCCTTGGGTTGGCGGCGATCAGCCTTCTGGCCGAGTTGGCAGCTCCGAGCGGCTAGTGCAGACAGGGGGCATGTTGCACTTGCACAACACRGAGGGTTATATAACACTTTTATTACCTTGTGCCCGCAGAAACAGAATAGGTAGATTTTATTTCCTCTGATTTTTTTTGCAGTTATTGTCATTTAAGTGCATGGTGTGGAGAGGACAAAAAATAAAATCCCAATCTGCTGCAGTGACTGCACGTGGGAGGAAGGCGAGGGGCAAACGCAGCTGGTGGCCAAGGTTGTTTCCCACCCTTTGCCGTCCTGCAAGAAAYGTAGTGGCGGCGGCAGCACAAAGCGCAAAGGAAGCTGCTCTCTGCAGAGCACAAAGTATCACTTTATAAAGTGTAATTGAGCCTGATTCTGTTATTTCAGACCCCGGCTATAAAAAGCTTTCTTATTTAAGCCGTTAGCAGTGCTTGCCTGACAGAGGAATAGCCAAGTAAGCAGATTTGGCTGCCCGTCGTGCCTCAGCGCTTGCCCTGGCGGCCCGCGGGAGAGGGCTTCCCCGCGTAACCCGCCAGCCCCGGGCCGAGGGGGCAAACGTGCAAAGCCGCGAGCGAGGCAYGAGGCAGGGGCTGCAGCGCGCCGCAGCGCTGGGCCCCCGAGCCCCCGAGCCCCGTGCCAGGTCCGGCAGGGCACCGGCCGCTGCTCTTGGCCGGTCTCGCCCGCTGAAAGGGGAGCGGGTCCTGCCAGGCACCCGTGCCGGCTTGTGAAACGAGCCCCCCGAGAAGGGCTTTTAGGCTGCAGGGTAGCAGCAGCGCTTGCCGCAAGCCCCCCCTGCCACGAGCGGGGCTGCCCGGCTCACAGCGCGGCCGCCCGCCCGCCYGGCAAGCAGCTCGCGCCGCCGCCGAAGCAGAAACGCTGCACGCCTTCCCGCCGCCTCTAAAACCGGCCATTTTATTTACACCAGCCCCGAAGCGCAGGGTCTAACCTGCACCAATTCCAGTTGCAAAGCATTTGCATTTGTGGCCTGGGTCCAAAACGTAAGAAAAAAAAAAAAAAAAAGAAAGTCTCCGTGCTGTAACCAGAGCCCGTGGTTAAGGCAGTCGGTTAACCATTTCAGCTCCTCTGCGAGGAGGAGGTGGCCGCTTTTGAGGGGTTTCTCCCCGTTTCCCCAGAGGAGGCGGYGCAGGGGGAAGGCCTGGGCCGTGCCGGGGCCGCGCGCGGGCAGAGGCGGGTGCAGGTTTGCTGCGTGGGCTCTCCTGGCCCGGCGCGCGGCCCTGCCCGCTGCACGTGCAGCGGTGCCCTCGATCGCCTCCCGGGAATCTCGGGGCAGCTTTCCAGCCCAAGGGCTGCTGCAGCTGGGAAAACTTTTGCTTGCAACTTCACCCTTCCAGACTAAATGAGTTTCTGTGGAAGTGGGGGGCAGAAGAGGGAATGTAGACCCATGGCTTAAAGCAGAGTCTCATTGCAGAATTAGGAGAAAAGTCCAGCCTTGTTTATTCTGATGTAAATCAAGAGTAAACCCATGCAATTTTGTCATTCTCCGCTCTGACGCATTACTGTAAATCCTACTTTCGTAACTCTGGCATTATTTATGAGTATTACTGCAGTGCTATGTGAGATCAGGGCAGAGTTATGCCTGGTCACGTGCCTGCGTTAAGGGCTACAGCTTGTAGGTTTAAATAGACAGGACAGACAAAGGCAGTTGATCATCTTCATTTTACAAATCAGGGAATAAGATTACACGATCTGCTTGAAAGCATACAGGAAGCCAGTGTCTGGTCTGGACAGGAAATGGCTTTCCTGTCCTGAAAAACTTTTCATCATAAAAAAAAGAAAAAAAATCCTATTCGACCTTTGGGTGAAGAATTGCGAAGCCTTTCATGAAAGGCAGGAAAACCTGACTGTGAACTACCCGATGCAAGTTCCAGATTTCAGCCCCTCGTCTCAAGTGAGCAGATGAGGACGTGCCCTTGCAAATCCCTGCATGCTGGAGGGCTTGCCCCTGTTTTGGGGGGCACTGTGGATCCCCCCCACAGCCATCAGTGAGCTCAGGGATTTCAACTCCCTGCGATCAGTGATGATCACTTGGGTGGCGATGATTTATCTTTGGTGCTTGAGATTTTGCCCACTGCGTCAAGTCCTTGGCATGGTGTAAAAGATTAAAAAAACAAACAAAAACAAAAAAAACAGAGCATTACTTCCTAGGACAAAGGGATTTAAATGAAAAAGCAGGTCTCAAGACGAAAGACTTTGTGTATATCTAGCTTACTGGCTGTTTTACTGTTGTCTGTATGGGAGTGCTGCTATGTTGGAGGTTCCTGTCTCCTGCCCGGAGACCTCCAGTGTGGGGCTGGCATTGGCTTTTTTCTTCACTCACAAACTGAGCTACTAGAAGGAATTACCCTTATAATTGTACCGTCTTTTCCCTCTCCGAATTGCCAGTCAGTAGCGTATCTACCTGCTCCTCAACCAGCAGTGACTCGGTTGTTTTTCAAATGTATGCTGGGATATCTACTGCTGGCACTCAAGGACTCCTTCCTGGTTTGCTTTTTCCATATTATTTCCCTATGTTAAGCTGGAGGACTTAATTCATAGAGGGCAAATGTAAATACCACAGAGTGGCGTGCCCTTCGCCGACGAGGGCGTGCATACAGCGCGCGCGCGCGCACAATTACTGCGGCTCGRGAATCTCAGGTTTCTACATAGCTCCACACCCCTCGCGGGGCTTTTCCGTCTCAGACGACAGTGTCTGCGAAAATGAGAGCAGGTAAACGTAAATGCCTCGGTATTGACCTAGAAGGAGAAAAATGACTTTCGAATTTGTCGAAGATGATGTTTTCTCCTGAAAGCAGCCCGTCCCCCCCTCCTACCACAATGCAGTGCAGTAGCCAGAAAAGACGCGGTCTCAGCCCAGGTATTGCGGAAGAGCAGTCTTTGTTGCACACAATGCGCAGAGACGGCAAAACGCTTAGGCGAGCTAAGCAGCTATCTCTTAAAGGGGGGRAAAAAAAAAAAGGCCATTAATGAGACTAAATAAACATGTATTAGGGTACAAAATATGCACAGCCAAAATGAAAGCCGCATTCTGGTTCATTAAATCTGAAAAGACTTCACACGTTTTAAGTCTAGAATCATATTCGCAGATGCACACCCCCCTTCCCAACCTTCCCTCCCCCCGAACGCTTCACACCTTGGCGACGGCTATTGTAAAACGAAGCGGCGGGCTGCAGGCATCCCCGGCGCCGCGGCGCAGGCAGCCTGCGCGAAGCGTCCGCCCCTGCGGCAGCAAAACGACTGCGGGCTGCGGCGTGTGCGTGGGGTCCGGGCGCCCGCGGCCGGCCTGGCTCCCGCGCCCCGGGGCCGGCGGGCGAGCCCTCTGCCTCGCAGCCTTCCCGCCCGGGGCCGCGCCGTGGCCGGGCAGCTAAGTTAAAGAACATATGGGAACGTCACGCGTACGTATAGGAGAGGAGTTAAAATGGATGCTCTTGGGGACGATAAACACGAGCGTGTCTGTGTGGGGAAAGAAAAGATTTCCGGCTACACGCGTTTCTTTTGTGCGCTTTTGTCAGCTCTTTCACTGCTGTTTGTAAAAAATATATATGTATGTATTATTTATTTGAATTAGTAAGTCTGTGAAACCCAGGAATCATTCTCTGTATGAAACTTCTGCTTGCCAAAAAGGCACAGTAAGAACGAAACATTTTGCCAACAGATATTTATAAGGAGACATTTTGAAAATCTGAAGTGATCAGTTTGATCATTTTCAGGATCTGGGGTTTYGTTCTGGAATACCTTGGTGATTCAATACTTCTGTTATTAGATAAAATAAGATCAAAACCAGAATGTTTCTAGTATGCAAAATTTCACATCCACCTCTCTTGAACATTTTTCTTTTAATATTTTATTTCTCATTATAAAAAAAAATCTAGTGAACAGAACAATCAAGAATTCAGTCTGCTCCAGCCTGTGTGTGTTATTCATTCAGTGAGAGCCAGATCCTGGCTCTGCAAGTCTCTATAATTCTCTCTTTCCAAGAAAGCAATCCCAAGGAATTTGATGCAATTACTGAGGAAAGTAAGAAACCTCTCTGTAAGGTGTCTTACCCAGAAACCTGGATATCTTGGTTTCTGTGCTTGGATATCTTGATCAGTTTAAGCTGATTAGAAAAGCTTCTCGGTTCTTTCTTGGACAAGTTGGAAAATGATCCCCGCTTTGTATAATGAAGTATGCTATCTATCCTGCCCTATAATAAATCGCGAGAGGGCTTGGAGGGGGCTTGTCATCTGGTCTAAATTAGCCTTGCTCCACTGAAGTCGGTGGCGCCTTGACGGTGCTTGCCAGGTGAGGATGCGGCCCATTTAGGGAGCTCCCGTGGGGTTACAAAAGCAGCACTGAGGATCACAGTTTCAGAGAAGGAAAAGAAACCAACAAAGGAACAGGACAGCTTGCAGGGAATCTTAAATGACATTAATTGAAATCTTATCACTTCCTTCATCTTAAGGTGAACCCAGGGCGCAATAAAGAGCAATTATCTGCCATCTTCCTTCATCTGTCCCAAGTGAAGGGAGGGGAAGAGTGTATCCATCACTCTTTCTGCTCTACCTTTTTTTTCTGTGGACAATACGACATATTTAGGGACCCGTCACCCCTTCAGACCCCTCCTTTCAGAGGAGAGCTGAACAAAAGCATGTGAAAGCAATGGAGATGGGAAGAGAGGGAGGATTTGGAAACTGGAGCCAAAGTGAAAATGAGTGTTTTGGTCCTCCAAGAAGTCATCCAAGAGACCTGGGTTTTAGYACCCATCAGGGGAGCGGCAGCGAGAGGTTTTGCTGCAGGCTGGAGGTGTGCATGTTGGCAATTAAGAGAGCCGAGCTGAGGTCCCGTGCTCTCCAAACTGTGACGCGTAGGCCGGATGCAATGCTCGCTGGAAGAACCGACRTGCTTCAAAGAGCTTTTGTTTCAGTCCAAACTGCAATGCAGAAAGCTGAGTAAGCCAGGGACTTGTTAGCAGGCTGCGGAAATGATCGCAGCAGCCAGCACGGGGACTGTGGGCAATTCGTTCCCCTATTTGTTTGGCCAGGGGATGAGAAGGGGGTCCATGCCCCCTTTGAAAGCACTACCAGGACGGTCACTGGTGGCTTCCTCCTTTGGGACAGGCACGCCAAGGAGACCCCGAAGCTGGGTCTCATCCTGCTAGATCAGGCGGGGGACTTGTCCAGAAGGGACGCTTTGCCCTGTCCCTGCCTATATTCTGCTAATTGTGTGAATACACAGAGGACTGCAGTCCCAGGGCTGTTCGCTTGGCCCCTTTTCCTGGTGCTAAAATCCACATGGAAGGTTTCAGGAACAATATGGGCTCTCAGGGTTGTGCCGGGTTTCCATGTTATCCAGGGCTTGTGYGTCTGAAAACGACTGCTTAGATATTTGAAGTGATTGAGGACAAATCAGCTCTCGCTGCAAAATGTAGCACATACCTTTGTTTAGGCAGGAGGGAAGAAATTGTATTGAGTTATAGTAGGAAAACATCTCCTAATGAGTAGAAAGAGGAATGAAAGGACACGGTCTGACCACCAGGGTGYTGAGAACCAGGGTTCCTTGCTGTTGCTGCCAGTCGCTTTCTTGTGATTTCTTTTGAGCTTGGCCAAGTTATTTAATCTCTCTATGCCTCAGTTTCTCCACCTGTGAGCAGGGGGAATCACACCTCCCAGGACATCTTGGGAGTCTTATGTTTTGTGRAGTGCTTCAAGGTCCAGAGACAAAAGGTTGCTATGCAGTTGCACAGCTATATTCCCTTTACGGTTTGGAAAGATCAAGCTGTACTGAGGAGAGCAAGGTTCATCCRTTCACTCTTGCATTAAAAAAAAATTCTGGGGTGTCAGAAATCAGATTGAACTGTGGGTGGGGGGAGGCACCCTTTGAATAGCTCCACTGAGAGGTGGAAAACAGGCCATGAGATGTTGGGACCCTTTTCCTCAGACACTGCACTTCTGCTACCATCGTTTCTTCCGGCCCCCAGAAGCCCCTGTTGTTCCTGGACGCCTGCTGGCCTCCACGCTTGCTCCATTCCCCCACTTTCCCCAAGAGCTGAAAGGAGAAGCAACATTTACCCTGAAGTACAGCAGGAGTTTGCGGGGAAAGGGAAACGGCATCAGCACCTGAGGCAGTTCAGTGCAACGCATCGCGGGGAGCCGGGATGTGAGAGGGGCAGTTTCCAGGTAGCTGGATTTCTCCCATATATGCAGAAACTCCAAGGCCATGTTGCTTTCTGACAGTAAATCGATGCTACTGTAAACACAAGAACAAAGGAGCTTGCAAAGAAGAGGGGGAAGGAACAAGGAAAAGGGAGAGATGGAAATCTGATAAGCAGCCAAAGCTAAAACAATGTTGGGAAAAGCTGAATTGCTTCGGTACCTATTCATACCTCGGCCAGAGCTGGTTGCTAGCCCGTTCCCAAGGCCCTCAAGGAAGTCAGGTCCTCAAGTGGATTAGGAGTAAGGGCGAGAGCCAGGACCTCAGGGCCCTGCTCGGCCGCCACTGCGCTCTGTAGCCCCAGGCCGCTCGCTGGGAGTGCAATTCACTCCGAAGGCTTTAGCGAACTATTTAATCCCTGAGCCGAGGGGCTGAATAAGCCTGACTTTGAACATGTGCAGCTGGTTAGAGCTGAGCGTGCCCCTCCCCTGTGAAAAGTTGCATCTCACCATGGATATCACTGGCAGGGCGGATTCCCATTCATTTGTCCTGTGGTTTCAACAGCGCAAGTGGTTTCCGTATAGATCCCGCAGGAGAGGATACCGTGGAAAAATGGGTGTTTGGGAGCCAAGCTGCTGGGTCTTTCTTCTTCCTGGCTCCACAATGAAAGCACAGATTTGGGGCCTGGCAGGTTTAATTTGGGGACTGGGTCTGGCTCCTGATCCAATAGTCATGTCGTCATGTCGATGCATGGTTTTATAGTTTAACCCATTACACGTCAGTCATTGAAACCCAGGGAAGGGGTTGTTTAAGATAACCCAGCTCAGCGCGCTGTACTGATCTGCACAAGTCKCCACCGTCACCGACGGAGTACGGACCCTGTCAGACTTTCTGCAGGTCCTGCATGCCACTGGAAGGCTCAGCCTTCGGTGAAGGCAGGGTTTTCCTGTTTGTTTGGGGTTTTAAGGTCTTATATTCTTTGGATGCCGCTGGAAAGGCCACATGGAAGAGCTTTAAGGAATGATTCTGACTGGGGAGAGGGGAGTTTGGCACCGCAGCTCCGTCCCTGAGTTTACCCATCTGTAAAGAATCAGCATAATAACACTTAATATAGTCCCCCAACATGGCAGTTGTGGGGCTTAATTAAACTGCGCAGAGTGCTCTGAGATCCTCAGATTAAAGGCTGTGTGTACAGTGAATTACAAAAGCAAACAACATGAAATTTTCCATGTGTTTTGCTATAGCTGTCTTCATTTACAAGAAACAAATCATTTAATGTACCTCTTACATGCAACTTGTTTATATAGGATGTGCTTATTATTCCAGTGGGAGGGAAGTCTGGTAGTTTTGATTATCATTTCTGAATACGTAATCCACGTAAGGCATAAAATTTGAATAAGATGGTAAAAGAGCACAAATAGGTTCTGTAACTCCGTATGTGTATGATTTTCCTCCTTAGCCAATTTTAATAGGCCTGAAAGATGGAGGGAGGTAAACTTAATATAGTACAAAAATATAGGTAATCCCAGCAAAAGACAAGCGTGGAGCGGTTACTGGAGTCGCCACAGGCAGAGACAGTACATGTTTTGTGTCCAACAATAGCCGTGTACGTGACTTGAAATGCTCTTTCCTTATAAAACAAAATACCCACTGCTTTGGCTTATTAGCGCTAATCTTCAAAGAGACAACCAGTCCTGAGGTTCCCGGTTCAATTCATAAGTTCAGTTCCACTCTAGCAGCGCTCGCCTGACAAAGTCCCATTGTTACCGGCGGGGGCTCGGGGGTGTGTGTGTGTGTGTGTGTGTGTGTGTGTGCATGCGACCTAACTTTCTCCGCTTCCCCTTTCCCGTTGCACAAGGCATGCCCAAAGCCGCTCAGAAATATGTCTCTGATGTATAGTTTACACGGGAAAATGCTGCATTTGAACTTGCACTGACTCTGCTCAGAGCGGATCGGGTTAAATGGCCTATTACAATGGCAGGAGCTCATCTGGAACTAATAATTTTTGAGGCCACCAAAAGTAAAAAGTAAAAAAAAAAAAAAAAAAAAAAAAAAAGGAAAGAAAGGAAAAAGGAATCCGAGTTAGTTTTGTAGACAGTGAGCAAAGCTTCTGCTGCCATCTACTGTATATAGGTAGCAGCACCCCGAGAGCCAGTTATGAACGGGCTCCCTTTGGGCTGAATTCCCCACGAAACAGGTTACGGAAGGAATAAGCCATTGCGTCTCAGAGGGAGCGTGTTGAGCGCTCGGCGTGCCCCGCTTAGMCCCTCGCCCCGGCGCAGCTGGGGCTGGCTGCCTGCTTTCCCTGGCCGCCGYGGCGCCTGGCCGGTGCGTTACGAGAGGGCCGGAAGGTGGTGCTTCGACTGCCGCGGGTTTTTAGCTCCGCTCCTTCGGCATCGCCGCCGCTTGCTTAGGATGCGCCGCCGCGGAAGCGGGCTTTGGCCGCGGCGCGGTGGCGACGCTCACAAAGCTCTCCGCAGTCGCACGCGAGCGGCCACCCCGCAAATCACGCGACGCCACCGGCGCGCGGTGCCCGACATCTGTTTTGTCTCAGCGAGCGCAGCGCCCAAGAGCGATGCTCTGCGCGGGCCCCACCCGCTGGCACCGGCTCAAGCAGCGCCGTGCTCGCCGGCCTGGCGAGACAATAAACGCCGTCTATTTATTTACGACGGCTGGACTCTAGCAGGTCACCGGCACGGTCTCCAAAGGCGAGGCGTTCGAATCCCTTTCTCCGTCTTCTCTCTTCYCTCTCTCCGGGCTGCCTGCTATTCTTTGTGCCTATTCTCCCAGCAGATCGGGTCTTGAAACAAATAGCTCACCATCATGGTGGCTCTTGGTTGCGAGGTTAAATAAGTTTAGGAGGAAAAGTACATTTGAAATGGTGCTGATCCAAACCGATGAGCCAAGGGTGCTGTTGTCTTTGCTAGCACAGAGTCTGCCGTGGTAATTTCCTGGGTACGCAGACGTGTTGGCTATGAGTTACATGCCGCCACGGCTAAGTGGAAGTGGATTGAAAATAAAGCTGGTCTTGTGGCTAAACAAACAGCTGGGAATCGGCCTCTGGGCTTCTGCTCCTGGCTCGCTGAGGGAGCTCGAGAGAGCCATGGTGGGGGAAAGGAGAGCCGCTTGCCTTCAGCAAGCTAGCCTAGCCCCTGGCGCTGGGCCAGCCGTGGAACGGAGTGCCGTACGGAGAGCACCGGCAYGGCAACTCGCTCCAGTGGTGCCCAGGCCACCTCCGGAAGTGGCGGAGGTAGACGGTGGGGTGTCTTCTCTAGCCTGCAGCACGGGAAACAACGGCTCTGAAGGCTGTGCATGGGCTTCCAGAGGAGAAACGGGCTAAATCCAGCCAGCCCCTGGACACGGGGGAATGGTGTTACGGTGTTGCCTGAATCATGGCTTTTGAGATTTGTTTTGCCTAGGCTGTGTGTGTCTCAGCCAGAAGTCTGAGCGTGAGGCCGTTACCTCAGGTTCCCTTCATAGCGAGGAGTATCTGACCTATTTTAAGACAAGGGGAAGCACTCTCTGGAGGGCTTTGCCTCTTCCCTGGCTACAAATGGGGTCCAGAGTGACCCCCTTAGTCTGGGAGAGGATGAATTATTACATATTGCCCTCTAGCTTCTTGCATGGCGAAATGCTCCATGTGACGCCAGCTGTTCTCACCGTGGGAGAGGAATGAAAAAGTGTAGAAAAAGTTTGAGAATGGCGCATTTAGGTACTGAATTCCTCCTTGGAGGGTGTCTGTCTCTCTCCACTGACTACAGAAAGATCCAGGGAAGATAAACCTTCTTATTTGGCTGAGACAAATTGGAAATCTGAAGTTTGGTGATGGGAATACTACATTTCTGTGTTTCTCTGCCTCAGATTCGCCATCTCTAAAATAAGTTTCCTGCCTGTTTAGGTATCCAGCAAGGTTAATTTTTTTATTGTTTGTAAAGTCCATTGAGATCTTTAGTTGTAGAAAGGTTCCTTGATGTACAGACAGCATCAAGCTGTGGGAAGTTTCAGGATGCATTTAATTAACCGGTGTTCAGCCCACACCCCCATTCCCCATTCACTGACTAGATTCCTGGCCTTCCTTCCCAAATCRCCATCTAGTTTCCCCTTCGTCATCCTCCGTCATATCGGAGAGCGGTAGGATTTTTCTCAGCTCAATCCCACACAGGTGCTTTTGCTAAATATGAGTTCTTCTTAGCTCCTAGTTTAACTCTACGGGCCCACGAAAAGCAAATTTGCTGGGTATCATGTGCCCTCAGCTCTGAGAATTTGGGGGATGTGGGCTTCTGAATGCCTATAATTAACAGGGAAGAAACAAACCACACATCCTGGAAGAGCCCTAGACTGACATTTTTCTTGCATCCCACATTTGGCAGGTTGAGAGGTTCATGGCAGAAGCCAAGGTTTTGATGGTTAGCATGAATCTTTCCTTCCCACAGACCCTCTCTTCCCTACTTATGGCAGGGACTGGGCTATCTGGAAGCTCTTGGCTCTTCAATCCTAAATTCCAGCTTGAGTTTTGCTGTGAAATATCCTTAGTTATTTCATCTTTCCTACGGAGAAAGGCTAAACACAAGCGTTCAGGAGTCTGGCACAAGAAACTCGGATTGCTTACTCAAAAGAGGTGCAGCGAGCCAGATCTTCAGCTGCTCTCTCTCAAGATCAGAGCATGTCTATTTTGTGAAATRCTTAACCCATGCTGGGAAGTGCTTTTGCAGTCTGGGTTTTGCTGTATTTACACCTGGCTTCTTCGCTACTGCAGGCAGCTTGCTGAGTACTAACWCAGTGGATCTATACCCTCCTGTCCCCGTGGCTTGTGGGCCACGCACTGGAAGCAGCCCCCTGACGTTATTTGTGGGAAATAAACATGTATTTTCAGGAGCAGCAGAATTAAGGGAGCCTGGAGGCAGGCCTCCTGGCTGGATTTTCTCGGTGTGCTTCAAGTGAAGTTCCTCCAGTGGTTGGGAYCCTTCTCTTGTGTGGGTTCTCCGGTGTCTCGTAGTGCGAAAAAGTGTTTTGCAGCCCGTCCTTCAGTGGGAACACTAATTTCGATCTCTTTCCTCTACATGGCTTCCTATTTGCATGGAATTTATAGGAATGTGATATCTTTTGAGACCTTTATCCTTTGTCAGATGTGCTTGAGCTGGCCAGTAGATTCAAAGGGTGCTATAGGGAAGGGGAGGGAAAGGAAGCAGAGAAACCCACGCAAGTAATGTGATCACACAAAGCTTTGTTTCTTCACAAAACTCCAAATCTCCACACTGAAGGCACCAGGGAAAACAGAGCTAGCTGTTTCCTGTGGCACATGTGGGTTCAGATATAAAACAAGAGACAAACGATGCACACAGAGGGGGCCTCAGAGAGAAAATGAAGTCATACGAGGCAACACARTGAGCAAACCTGGCTGATTTATTTAGCAGCTACCAACATGCGTGGCAATATTTGGACACCATTATTCATTAGGGTCATTGCTTGCTAGTATTACGTCAAGGGTCCAACCGAGAGCAGAGTCTTGCAGGATACCTATTCACACAGCTACTGTAGAGACTCTATRAGAAATTCTCTTATATTTCAAGAGCTTACTGTGTTAAGAGGCAAGATAATAAGAAAAGACCTAAAAAAAAATAGAAATGAAGAAGGTATGAAATCAGACAACAGTCAGCAGAAAATTCTAATGCAGAATGACTTTGAATGAGGTGGGTTTAGTCTGTTTTTAGCTGCTCTCTAGGTAATGGGGTCTGAAGATGAGGATCAAGTGAAGGCCACTGGGTTTTTSATATAAAGTTCACACGCAGCTCGGAGAGTAGGCTTGTCAGTGGGACTGTGTGGGTGGTAGAGGCTAGGTCTCTTACATTCTTAGAGCAGTATTTCATCAGTTGATCAGAAGATAACTTAATAAATACAACTCTGACGAAGGCAGTGGATGATTAGGAGGAAAGCTTTCCTATTAGAAACATCTGCAAATCTTATCAGGARAGAAGGGCTGAACAGATTTCTTTTCTCGGAAACCTTTCTTATGGTACTAGGCTTTTCTCACTGAGACATAGAGCTGGGGCTTGAGTCATGYTGACTACTTAAAAACAAAGTAGGTGCATAGGAATGAGAGGTGTAACTTCTTGTACCTCCTGGGGGGAGCAATCTATTTCAGCAACAAAAGGGAAAAATGAGCTTCATTCATGAAGAAGGGGGCAACAGGGAGGAAGGAATGGCTGTTTGTTAATGTTGCCTTAAGCTAAACATTAATGAAGTGCAACACTTAAGATGCTTGCACGCCTCAATTATGTCCACCAAGCTCACATGTTGCCTTTCCAATTATGTAGACTAAAAAATGAGGTATGTGTGAAGAGAGTGCTGCCTGCTCATTACCTCTCTCCATGGGTACTAATTCTGCTGCTTTCTCTCAACCGCATGTGCGTCAGGTGTACTCACATACATAGTGTTTCAAACAGCAACACGAAAACAGCACACGCAGCACGTGAACAGGATTGTTGTGGAAATGGATTTTAGTCAGGGCAATGATGTATGATGTGAGTGGCAAGCCGGGTTAGTGCTGGAGATGTTACTGCGCAAACAACAAGGTGAAACTCTGAAAGACTCAAAACATTTTCAGGTTTCTGAGGGTGTCGCTTACTGACTAGTGCTGACCTCGAAGGAAAGGACCAAAAACTATTGAGATACATGATCGAATTATGAATGTTAGTGGCACCTTTTTAGTGGGACTCTGCTGCTCCTTCTGCTGGAAGTTCACTTCTGCTGTTCTTGATTATTCTGTGCTGTTATTTAATATATCCTTCTGATATTAAAACATAAATCAAATGTAGTTCAGAAATAACTTCACATTTTTATTGCACTAGGCACATGGAGGGTAGATAATTATTTTGGAAACAAGAAGTTTTGTTTACCCAGTTAATTTTTATTATTATTATTATTATTAAGTGAAAAAAATCTGACAGACAAAAATTCCTCCAAAATTATGCAATAATAACATAGCAGAAATCAGTGACTGAAAAAAAAAGACACAGAGTAGATATTCAAATGGTATATTATTAAACTTCACTTAAGGAACCAGATTAGATGTTGACACTTAACTCTAAAAAAAACTCTTTAGAGACCGGCTGCTAGTAGACTGCTGCAAGTTTTGAATGATTAGTTACAACTGTTACAGCTAGTACCAGAAATGAAGATGTTCCCTGGATCCAAGGGTCAGTAACTCAATTACATCATTTCCATTCTAAAGTCCATTTGAAGGAGATTTGAAATTCGTTTAGGAAAATGTTATYTTGGTCTTTCCTGAATACAGTTTTACATTTTCCACTGGCAAACTAGTTAAGTCTTTCTTTAAATACTTCTCTGTCCTTGTAAAGAGATCTCAAGCATGCTGATCCTGAGATTTAAATCTGCCCTGCAAGGAAAGGGTGTGTTCCTCCTGCAGATTACCTGGCTCAGGTGGGATTTCCCTGTTGGCTAATGTAAGTTTTGGGCCTCTTTTGATGAGTCTAGAAAGAGCATGATAGTAAATAGTCCAGCCCTGTTGGTTGTCTTAGTGACCTTAGCAACCTGCAAACACAAAGGTCCATTAGTGCCACTTGGTCATGAGGCCACAAGATCACATGGATGTCGGTGGCCAGAAGTTTCGTGGCACATCCTTGCTCACTCTTGTAGGTTCTCTCCTCCTCTTTCTTGCTGTTAAGTGCTTGCATTTATGTATATGAAACTTGATTCCTGTCCAAGAAAAATAGTCTTTTCCCAGTTCTAAATCTGCAGATCTCTGCTGCTAGTGCTGTGTCAAGATCTGGGCACACGAACAAGTTACGGCAGGGTTAGCCAGGGCGTGAACTTACAGCACGCCAGCTCTTCTCTGATTAAAGCTCTGCATGCACWATTTTCCCCTGGGGTCAACGCGACGTGCTTCACCCCTCTATGAGCTTACACTCAACGTTTAGCTGGGGTGCTGGCAGGAGGGCGGGTGGGCAGCAGAGGAGCTGCAAACTCATGTCCTGGCCGGCTCCTTCGTGCACGGGGCTCGGCGCACAAGCAGACRCCGAGCCCGGCAGCTGCCAGCACACATGGGACTCAGCGGGGTGTGAGGGTGAGCAGCCCGCTGCAGCCATTTTATGGATGAGGCAGCTGATGTTCAAAGAAATAATGCGATTTACTCAGACTGAAAGGACCGCTTTTTTGGCCTTGAAAGGGTGGTCAGATTTCAGGCCCGGAAAATAGCACCTCCTGGTACTTTCACTTATGAAAACAAAACAAAACCCTCCACAATCCAAAACCCCACCAGGTTTTAATGTGCAACCTTAGTCCTCTCTTCAAATGGACTTAAGAGTACCAGCTTGCCTCTGCAGTGAAATCTGAAATGGACTCAACTACCAACTAACTTCCCATACTCTTTTTTTCCTTATGGATCCAGACATTTCACTGTGTTACAGTGAGGTAAGCCCTAGTCACCTCCCAAAATTTCAGATAACAAGTCATGTCACATTGCATAAAGCTACCGAAACAAAACAAGAACAAAATATACATCCACATCCATGTACCATATATACAACAGAGCCCTCCCACCCCATATACATCTCCGTGAACAAGATTCCRCGCTTCAAAACTTCATAAAAATATACAATTTACCCAGAACTGCACCTATCCTGCTCAACCCCTGCTTGGGGCTTAGAATTTTCTATCTATATATAAAATACAGCTAGCCCTGTAAAGATGCTTTGCTGAGAGCACAGTGGTAATCTTTGCAAYGAGGAGCGAGTTTCTGAGGGTAGGGGCTGCCATACGCTGCAGGGCTGTCCACGGGGGGGCAACGCGGCTTTGCACAAGGTCTGCACGCCGCGCTGCCGCAATGCCCCCGAAGCCCCTGGCAGAGCCTACGCAACGCAGGGGCAGGTCGGCAGCTTTATTCCACCCACGCTGCGTTACCGAGGCACCGTTAACCACGAGGTTTTTTTGAATATAACATTCCAACAAAACGTTTCACTGGCAATAGTCTTAGCTCTGTACGAGTGTTGCTGAGCCACAAGTACAAAGGGACCTTTCAGAGTGACCAGAAGCGACCTGTCACCCTGCTGATGTTTGAAAACATCCAACCAAAGGATTTCTGTAGAATATGAAAATGGTTATGATCTTCGTCCTTGGTATCTGCCTTCCRCATAAAGACATGGGATAGGCTAAATTCTCCTTGCCTTGCTCAAGCAGGATTTACACCGGGAAGTAAAGCAACAGAATTTAACCAATATTAATGCTCACTAGGGAGGTACTCTCTTCTGGGATACTGCATTGTAATACCTGTGCCAGAAATACCTGCTTAATAAGGAAGGGGTTCAGCACTCTTTAGCTCTGCTATTAGGCTTTATTTCCTGCAGAAATATATCAAATCTTTTGATTTACATCGCTTGAATAGTTTTGCCTCTGGGTCAGATTCTGATCTCTGTATGTAGCTGTAATTCCTGAAAAAATGGGTTATACCATACCATGCTGATTTACTCAAAATTTTTACACCAGAACAGCAGCACCTGACCCTCTAACCAGGTAAAAATGTTGCAGCTCTGTAAGATCACTGCTATTTATAAAATATGATTATAGTTTGGTCCCAGCTTCAGGGGAAAAATTGTCACCGGGAACAATAACACCAGTAAYTGAAAATAGAGTTAGTATTTCTATAGTGTATCAAACCATACAGAACTTCAACTGTTTTATACATTTTCTGTATGTGAAATTAAATGGATCAGTCATGTATCAAAACATAGTTGGCCCTTCTCATTTCATCTGTAGGAAGACTGCAAGTATAATTTCATTTACACAGCAAAAATACTTTTGGTTTAAACAAAGAAAATAGTGTGACAAGACAGTGTGTTGTATTTTACTACTGGGCTTTGCATATATCGAGTATAGCGAGGCATGACACATGAACATTCACTCACATCCTCGCTCTGGGGTTGGCAAGTAGTTTGATTCATGGTGAGATTCACATTTTGCTATCACAAAAAAAGCTAGACAATGGGAACTAGACATTTCTACTTTTTAGCTYGGTAGCTAGTATTATGTCTACAGGAAATGCAAAATGACTAGTGATTTCAATATATATATATGTTGCTTCTAAAGCTGAAGGTATGACTGCAGCTATTTTTTGGGAAGGAGCAAAGGATCCCTGCTGTAAACCAAATGAATTTAGATTTGCAGTAATTGCCGCTTTGTAAGATTGTGGAAAACCTGTAAGCGAAGCACTTTTCTAGTTTTACATAGTGGAGGCTCCCCCTTCTGTCCCATCAACATATGAGCATCTTAAAGATGCTCCATAGAGGAAAGCAGGTTTTCTAATTATGCTGGAAGATGTGTTTTGAGATGAGTGTTTTAAAGACAGTTAGTGGCCAATCTTTTTTCAGTCAATTTATTGACATAAATTACAGTTCTGTAACTGTAGGGTTTTGGGCACGGAAGGTGCAGGGTGGCGCGGACACCTGAAAGTCGGGGCCGAAGCCAGGAGCGCCGGGCAGTCGCGCCGTGGCATGATGTGCCCCGTGTCGCGGCACGTGCACGTGCAGGGGTTTGCGCCGTGACCCGGCAGCGTGCTCGGCCCCACTGGCCTTCATTTGACTGGGCTGCTTTTAGCTTTCGGGATGCCCGTAGCAACCTAAGCACCTCGTTTTAGGCCCCGTGGCCCCAGTTTAGCAAAGCACTGACGCACTCGCTTAAATCCTGCTGCAGTCTAGGGGTGCTGAGCTCATAGTTGGAGTTCAGCATGTGCTCAGGTATCCCTGAGTGTCAGCTTTCTGAAAGATTGTGTGTCTTTTAATAATGGGAAAAATATGTAAAAATAAGGTTTTTTATTATAATGGCAAGAACAATGATTGGGATGCCAAAATACTACTGCCTTGCAAGATGAAGTGGCACATGTTCTACACAATAATGTGTACAATGTCTGACGACTTTGGAAATCTGTTCTCAAGCAGATTTCCCAATAAATTAACACAACAAAAATACTTTCATATAAAACAAAGTCCAAAGGATTTTTTCCAGTAAAAGCAAAACTTTCAGGGACTATATTACTTCTCTCTCTCTACATATATAATCTCCTGAATTCTTTTTAAATAAATTTATTCTTGTCTTAGAAAAATAAAATGAGTAGCCAATTTAGTCAACGGAAAATATCTCACAGACTTAAGAGCATGCCCAGCAAGCATAGCCTTGTAAGACTAAATTAATGTTAAATCAAAGCAATTTGTTACTAAATCAACCTAGTTTGCAATTCACAGTTGATTACTACAAAGTGTATTTTTTTAAATTTTTGGCCCATATAAAAATAACGTATTGCAACTCAAAGTGCATTTTTAAAATAAACAATCAACTATTTTTATCAAATAAAATATTTACACCATTTGGTTTTTACAATCAGAAACGCGCTTCATGCGATGACCATGGGAACATCATCTGAAAATCCAGTTATCATTGGAGCTTCGTCATCCTCATCTCCTGGAAAACAAACCCAAAGCTCTGTTACACTGACCCCAGAGTGCCAGGGATTATAACTATACTGGCTACTGAAGTTGGCCACAAAAGTGCCGTCAAAACCAGAGTATCAGTGGTGTGAGCCTGCCAGCGTGGCCTTGCTGATGCTCTTAACGCACTGTCTGAGCGCAGCAGGTTAGCGCATCACCCAGCGTGATGGAGCTGGCAGTCACAACTATGCAGCCCAACCGGTTGAAAACCCAGCAGGATCCTCTCTCATGTTGGCAGAGACATAACCATGCATAAGGCCAGAGAAAATATTTTATCTCTTGCTTTGACCTGGGCCAAGTGTAGCAAGAAATGGAGTATGCAGACCTCAGTCCTGCTGGTCATACTAAAAAAGGGCTCTATCATCCCCCCTTCCTAATAAGAACAGATGTTAGGATAACTACTTTGAGCTACAGGGATATCCAAATTTGAACTTTTTTGTTTGCATTAATGGCTGTTCTTTAGGTGAAGTTACTATAAACATTTTTCCTGGGCCAGGGTTATATTTTTTGAACAAGATGTAATCCTTAGAGATTTTTATGCCAAAGATGACCCAAGGCATGATGCAGAAGTTAGGTCTTTCACTAATTTCAGGTCCTTAAAGCTGTCCTTAAAATCCGTTGCATGGAATCAACTGTTACGTACCTAAATCGTCACCTGAGGAGAATATGGCAGACCCCAGGCGGGAGCTGTAGTGGCTGTTTGCGAAGGCCGTGAAACTGTTCTGCAGTCTCCTGTGCCTCATGTATAACACAACAAACCCAATCCCCAGGGTCACAAGCAACAGGAACAGTATCGGTACCACGATAGCCGCTACATCTGTGGATTTTTCAGTTTTCGATGCAGAGGAGTCTTCACCTACAGGCCAGGGAGGGACAGAAGTGCCATTTGCAACTGAAAGCACATTTCTCTAGCTGCTACTGGTTCAGTGTCCTGTGCGATCCATCAGTGGACCAAGCTCAACTAGAACATGGCCAAATTGCCACAACATTCACATTCAGGAAACTGCATGATGATTTCTTCTAGCCTACCTTGCTAGGACACAAACACCAAGTTGACTAACTATATAATATTTTATTAACTCCTGCTCTGGACAGCTTTTGAGGCTTTCATTAATCCTCATTAAGGAAGGGGGGGAAAAAAGCCAGCGACTTACCTGTTCCTAGTTCATCATACAGAAGTGTGGCCGGCTCCCCACACATCTGTCCGCTGTACAGACATCTGGCCTGAACTGTGAATGAGTAGTTGTGACCTATCTTCAGGTTGGAAACTTTGAAGAAGTTTTCTGTGGTGTTCCCAAGATAAGCCGTGATGTTCATCAAGCTGTCAAACATGTGAATCTCATAACCCTGAGAGTTGTGAAAATAAAAGCACAAACCCCAAATCACTCAACTGAGTGAAGCTGCAGAGGTCAGGTTTGCTTCTTCTGACAGGTCTTTAAAATTTGTTTTTGCTCCTGAATTTAGCTTTGATGAAATGTGTTGGGCTATCGGCCAAGAGAGAGCAATAGCAAAGCTTCCTCCCAGCATCCCTGTCAGCATGCATTGACCTTGGCCAGTCTAGAGAGGAGAGAAGTTTTCCATCTCTCTGGTTCACTCTGTTCCTAGCATCCACCTGAGACCATCAAAAAATGGAGTCCAGTAACAATGATGGGTTTTTTTGACATAGATTTCCACCTGCCCAGGCCCTGACAGAGAACATTTCACAGATTTTCTATCAAAATTTAAATAATAACAACTCTCAGATGCCACTGATGTGCTTACCAAYGTGAGAGGCTGTGGCTTGTTCCCAGTCCTTTCACACGTGTGATAGCTGACCTTTTTCAAGAGGATAATTATGTTCTTAAAAAGCAGCTGATTGGATCTTACACCTTCGCCATGACATGAATTGAAGTGAGCTCTATATAGAAGCCTTAACAAGGACACTTAGGAGCGCAGAGCATGCTGATGTATTTATAGAGTCTAAGAAAGGAGCCATCCAAGGGCCTCTACTCTAGGTTTTACTGAACACTGCCTATAGGACCGGAGACATGGGTGCAACTTACCCGGCTTTCATTAAAATTACTTTCCTTTAATGCTAAACTCTTCCAAAAAAGCAGAATATGGTCATTTTCTGTTATTATTTTTAAGGCATCTGGTGCAGACAGGGGAACTGCAAATGACAGAAAATGGAAAACAGATAAGATTTTAAGCACAAGAAACAGCAGTGAGGTCACTTGGAAAGTCAGTACTTTTTTTAGGGTCCAGCACARTACTCTGCGTACAAAGGGCTGTCCTGGAGGACAGGATACCGTAGCACATAAGCAGGCAGGAGTTTTCCAGTGGGTTTTTATGGCAGAGCCATAACAGCATTTCATTCCCTCTACATAGCAAAACAGGTGTCATTCCCATCTCCATTTAGACAGGAGAAAAATTCCCTGGCCATCATGCCAAAGGATACTTCTCCACTGTTGTTTGTTTGCTTGCTTGCTTTTTTAATTGCTTTTGCGGGGAGTTACATGGATGCTTCGGTTGTGGGAGATCGATAAGTGCCGAAGCACTGCAGTCTCAAACCGGGTGAGCCCTTCTGCTCCATTAGGCTGCCCAGCAGTGGGATATAGCATAGGTCTCAGTGAATGGCACGGGATTCCCTCTACTGGATAGTGCTGCAAGAATTTACACGGCACCCAAATATTAATACTTTTTTCCCTTTACCTGTGTTGATTTTCATACTGGATTCTTTGCTCATGTTTCCCAGTTGAACAATAACATGGTATTTGCCTCCTGGTTCGAGTTTTTTAATGGTGTACTCCACGGTGCTGTTCCGGGTTTTCACTTTGTAGATTTTATCTGTTTTTCTTAATAAATCTTTAACTGCAACAGCATATAACTGGAGGGGGAGGAAAGGTACACACAGTGAATGACAGAGAATCTTACTTTCTTGCAGACTTGCTAGCAATCTCATACCATGTTAGAACATCAGACTCGGGGGCAAAACTCAGATTAAACCGTATCTTCACTCTACTGAAAACCTGTGAAGTATAGTGAGATTTCAAAGCTCTTGCTAGAGCAGCTGGATCCCTGCCCTAGGTCACGATTTACAGATGAGGAAAATGCAGTAACTGGAACATACGTGGGCAGGAAGAAAACCTCAGATTGTGTTTCTTAACAAATAGCAAGGACGCAGTGCAAACTTCTGCCATGTTAAAGATTCCAGTTTTGCCAGGAAGATTTATACCTTTAAAGTCTCGGAACCAGATCAGGACTAGAAAGCTTGCTGAGAAAATGACTTGCCTTGAGCGGAGCGAGACCTGACTGTAGGCCAGCGTGCCTGAGAGCAGGATCGGGCCTTGTTCAGGTGGCCGAAGAGCCACTTGCGTGGGAGGCAGAGCCCCTAGCCCAGGCTGGCCTAACATCTCGCCTGTGTCCACGCGAGCTTAAAGATGAGTATTAAGGTGGTGGTAGACCTYATCTCAGACTCGCTTCTCCATCAGCAGCAAGACAGTGATCTCACTTTTAGCCAGGGTTTTGCGTGCAAAGGGACAGGAGAACACTTTGTAAGAAGTTACCATATCCTGGTCGGGCGAATCGTAGGGCGATTCCCACTTAATGACCGCAAACGTCTTTCCAGTGAGCACGGAATGGAGGTGCCGAGGGGGGAGCCTGTTGTCAGGGATCATCTTCACCACAACGTAGTCAGAGGGTGGCCCTTGGTAGGGAGACATCACACGGACCTTAAAGGGGTGACACAGCAGTTAATACTGTGCCTTCACTCTTTGGTACCAAACCATAGCCGTACTGTAGGTAAAAGGGATAACTGAAAAGGAGCCTACCAGAAACAAGTACTGCTCGTCCCTGTTCACGATCACRGTGATGTTGTGTGAAGTAGTGGTGGTGTTGTGAGGGCTCCTGTAGAGCTCTAGGAAAGATGTGGCATAGAAGATGCCATAGACCTGTGGAGGAAGAGAACAACTAAGCAATAAGAACACTTTCTCCGCCTGTGTTYATGGGGCAGCAGGTCCTTTATGTAGTTTTTCAGATTTAAAATTTTGAGGGCTGTGGAATTCAATCCCACTGAACGCTTCTGTAGGAAGATTTATTTGTGTTTTGAGGTTCGGATCTAGACCCCATCCTGACTGGTGAGAAAAGAAAATCGGCGCCTTACAACGTTCCTCGGTCCGGTCCAGTTGCACTCCACTGCAGTCTGGTTGATGGCCTTGGCTTTGAGACTTGGAGACGCAGGTCTCGTTCCACTGGTCATGACACGTACAAAGGACAGAGGGCTGTCGCCCAGCTCTGTCTTAGCCCATGCAGAGATTTCATAGGGTGTGTGCGCTGTCAGATTTGCCACTGAGGAAGAAGAGAGATTTGCATTATTAGGAGAGGCAAATTACTACTATGGCTGAGGGACAGCATTAGTAAATAGTCAGCATCAGTAAACAATCTCAGACAGGAGCTGCTGTCTCTTGGTTTGTGTTTTTATTCGCTTTGGGTATTTTCCTTTGTACAAACACACCCGGGACCCTAGCACCTAATCTAGCCTGTTGCTTTCCTGGGGTGCTTTCTTGCATTTTGCCTACACATGCCCGTGATATCTCCAAAACAGAAAATAATCTGATTAACGGGGACATGTACTGGATATGAGCCCAAGAAATAGTTAACCTTTTGCTGAGTAGATAAGGAACCACAAAATTCTGTGTGATGAGAAAAGGCTAGCGCAGCTCTGAGGATGAATCCTGAATCTGGTTGAAAATCTCCAATTCTTAATAATAGGGGCCAAGGATTTGCCAGTTTGTCTTCTCAAGATTTACTCTTTCCTGAATGTAAACTATTCAGCTGAGATGTAGCTGCAAGAATAAGCCTATAGCCTTCAGCGAAAACTTCCCATTGGACTTGACTCAAACAGGAAAATTTTACATGTAAAGAATTTACCTTTTTGGACTGACTTTTCTCCTTCTATGATCAGAGTCCTTTTTTCTTGCCTGTGTGTATCGAATGTCCAGTAGAGGTTTACAACATAACCACTGACCTGTCAAGCAGCAATGGCACCAATATTAACTATCTGTTCAGCTGTTTTTTGCATGCAGGGAAAGATTCACCATTTTAGGTCTGTGCATTGTATTTTCCATCCTAATTAAGAGACCTGGGGCAGTTGATGAGTATTAAGTAACAAATCAGCATTAAATAATTAGTTTTAAAAAGTAATTGCAATACTTAAGTGGGTGATCTTATCTATTCCATCCAATATTTACAGTTTTTCCAGCTCAGGCCTTTTCTTTACTACAGTTTTAGAAGAAAAGATAAAGAATTTACCTTGATGTTAGTATTCATTTTTAGGGTGAAACTTATGGAGTCCTCACTGTAGCTCTCAATATGTATGACAGGTGGAGGAATGACTGGAAGGAAGGGAAGAGACAGCTGTTACTTGAACACTTATAGAGAGAGAGGATAAGAAAAATAGAGACTTTCACAATGACGAGCGTATATCAGACCAAGAGCTTCCCCAGTCTTTCCGGGCCCAAGCTGCCTGTCTCTAAGACACGTGGCTCTCAGAAAAGGCACTGACATACAAAATGTACATCTGCTGTTATTTTTTCAGATCAGTCACCTAAAAGCTGCCTTACATTTCTGTGCTTTGCTAGGCACAGGATGAACACGGAGAGGACCAGACATAGGTATTTTACTGCTGAACTCACTGGGAAGAGCTCTGTATCACAGTCCACGTTTTCAGGCCTTCAGAGTGAGCAGTGATGGGAGGTCAGGAGCTGTCAGTACGGACAGCTGCAAAGCTCTAATATAAATTGAACTGAAAGGTGTTACAGATCTTTCTACCTCTGTTTTCTAGCTACCTCTAATGATCAGGCATTTGTGCTCTTCATATTATCAAGAATCCTGCATTTTTATTAGCATGGTGTTTTCTTTTCTTTCTTTGTTAACACTGTGAGGATGCACTTTTATCTGACAAATTAGATAGCAGACAATTCTGACATCAGAACATAGGTTTGAAAAAAAAGAAGTTGCCATGAATACAAATGATTTCAAAAAGGCTTTTCAAAAACATTTCAGTGGGAAATGGTTTATTGTTTTGTTTCCATTTATCTACTGTCTGCAAGTGAATGACTGTAATGTTGTGATAGTTCCTGGGAACCTTCGAGGTCTTTTAGTCGTCTAGCCCGTATGAAATGCAGAAACCATCATAAGCTAAAAGGGAAAGGAAAGAATAGGTGTTCTTTCAGGCAAAAGTACTAAAGGAGTTAATGGTAATGCACCTTGCCTATCCAAAGGTAGGATCTAGCCTACAAAAGTCACTGGGAATCCATCTGCAGCCCAGGAGAGAAGGGCACCTTCTGGACATGTTTCTCACGCACTTGCAGAGGCAGTACTCCCATCCTTTGCACCACAGGGTGCAGGGGGAGAGTCAACAACCAGTTCAGACTTGCCATTGAACTTTCAGGCAGCTGAAGTTAAGTGAAATGGTAGAGCAAAGTTGCTAAAGATTGTAAAATGCCCAATAGGGAAGAATAAAGAAAGAAGACAGTTATTCATGTTGATGCTAAAATTTCAGGCTAATATTCAGAGTTTTTGCTATGTTGTCCAAATCAATTTAAACTGAAACAACAATGCTTACCTTTGTCTTTTATGGTGGTTATGGATTTGGAATCACTCCAGTTTCCCACTCCTCGACTAGTTACTGCAGCAACCTTTTCAAATAAGAGGGTTAGTTAATATGAACAAATGTACACTGCCAACATTGTATAATGCAGCCAGAGAATGAGGTTAGAGCAAGGTTACTCACATGGCAGAACTCATGGGAAAAGGACTTTGAAGCAAACTATAGCTTAATTACATGGTAATAAAATGCTTATGAACAGAGATAAAGCAGGCTAAGTCAGTTAAGGGAATCTAAGAAGGCGTAGGTGCATCTGCTTTACAGATAACCACTATCTTATGAGATCTTTCTAAAAAGTTTATAAATATGAGGAGCTCTGGAATCCCCAGCCCTGCTCTGGGTAACCACCACTTCTGTGAAACCCCTGCTAGCACTGAATCCAGTTCCAAAGATTAATTTGCAGACAGGTTAGTACAGGAAGGAATAACACAGAAGGAAAGTCTCACTCCAACGCAGCAGGCAAACAGAATTGTGTAAGTGATTGCAAGAGAAACATTGATTCATGAGGGGTTTTATCCCCATCCTCAATTTCACAGTGAACTCCCACAAGTATCCGTGATCAGTCAGCACTTGGAAGATGGACAATAGGAGAGTATATGTTTAACAGGGTTCACTTTGCAGACTTTGATTTCCTGTTCTTATCAGTTCAGTCTATAATTACCCCACTTCTCTCAAATGATGCATTCTCCACATGTATATCTGTTTCTTTTCCCAGCGATACAGTTAGGACCAAATTTATCTCTGGCCCAGATCCGGTGCAATGACAATGACTTTGAAATGGGCAATTAATAGCACAGATTTCATAATACAGCCTGGCCTCCTGGGAGAAGGAGCAAATCAAGGGGCAGAATTCAGGCCTTGAAACTATATATATTACCAACAAAAATGCCAAGTCCCCATTGTGGGTTGACAGTAAAAGGCAGAATTTTAACAATATACTTTCTAACAGTTAGTTGACCGTGCAGTTCCTAGACCATCTAGCAGAAAATGAGAGCATCCATAGTACTCCTATAATTAAAGCTTTGAAAATACTCACTCTAACAGTGTATAATGTGTTGACCTGTAGGTTCTTGATCTCAGTATAGTTCTTGGTAGTTCTCAGGGATGACCACTCCTTGGATCCACCTCTGCTGTATTCCACCTGTGAGCACAGAAACAAGCAATGAGGGCTCTACTGTCACCAATATCACATGGTCACAGGTCCTTCTGTGTCAAAATGTCAGTACAATGAATTCTGAAAGCTTAGAAAAGGAGCCAGAAATTAAATCATGAATTTGAGGACTGTGTCACTACCTAGCGTCCTGCAGCATTTCTTCTCCTCTCTGGCCTAACACTCGCAGCAGATGTCCTCTACAAAGGTCCTATTCGTGGACCCCCCACCCTCTGCAGGGATCACTTTTGTTCAGAAAGGCAAACCCCTGCTGCTAGGAGCCCTTAGGACCCGTTCTGCTCTGAGGGGTACACAGGGCTCCTGCCCCGCATCTGATCTCGACCCGGCCCCCCACCGCACAGCAGGACTCACGATGAATTCCCGTATGAGCCCGTGGGCATTCACAGGAGGACTCCACCAGCCAGTCACCACCCCCTCAGCTTCTTTTTTTAAGGACAGCTGAAGGTTAAAGGGAGCATCCGGTACTGGGGAAAGAAACAAAGGCGTTAGTGACACAGCCACTGCCATGGTCGGTGTGTCCAGACCACGGGGGAAAAAGCAAGAGCAGGACAGGGTCTCTCAGGCAGGTGGGAAACGAGCGGGGCTGACCACGTGGCCCTGGCTCATGGGAGAGGGAAGACGCCTTCTTTCTGCAGTTGTGCCCCATGTCCCTTCCATCCCCCACTGGGGCAATGAAGCCTTTTTAGCAACTCTGGTGGGGCTAAGATTTTACTAAGCGCTCTGCTTTTTTTTTTTTTTTGCATCTTTTCCTTAATCTGACCTTCAATGTGCAGCTAGATTATCTTGTTCCTTGCATGCGGTACTGAACAGTCCCATAGGTCTGTCACTGCGTTGTAAGAAGAAATGAATTTCCTAGTGATACTGAAACAAAATTATAGGGGAAGAAGGAAATGTAGGATCTTGACCTAATGGCAGGACTGACTCTAGGCCAGGAAGCTGCAGCCCTGTTGCCCAGTCCTGGGCAATTCCCTGGGCCTGCTGAAAAGACAGTTGTGGACTGCGATTCAGGGAAGACTCCTTTTTGTTTACACTGGGGCTACCTCTACAGTCACTTTCTAGGCCAAAGCAGTAGGAGTGAGGCAAGTGAAATGAGCCCCGCAGGTCTGCTTACGTCCTTCAGGTGCGCGGAGGGTGATGAAATCGTTGGTGTTGTACACTCGGCTGAGACACTGCACTTGGACTTTCACCTGATAGGTACAGTCTGGCTTGAGGACTTTCAAAACACTGTTTGTTTTGTTGCTGTGYGTTTCCAAAATCTTCCAAATGCTTTCACCAACCGTCCTGCACAAGAGTCAAAGCACTTCACTCGGGAGGAGGTTTAGTGACAGAGGGGGCTCAGCTGGTCCTAAAGGATGAAATATCTAACTATGTTTTAAGAACTTGCTTCTTCCTTTTCTTTTCAGTAAAGCCACACCACCAACTTGAAAAGAAAGCATTTCAAAGCATGAACTAAACATAGCTTAGTGCCTTACAGCCACCATCCTCTGAGGTTTCTACAACTGCTGTGCTCTCATTTCTTGACTTTCTTCTCGTTGTTAGCGRTGCCACAAAGAGAAGACCCAAGCAGAAAATGAAAACTGAATATACCCAAAGTAAACACTCTGTAAAAAACAGAGCTTTTCACAAATGTCCCCTACTTACAGCTATTTTGGGTCTCCTTTTTAACAAAGTATTAGCAACTTTTTCAAGAAGAATGATTGCAAAGTTCCCARTCTTTAAAGACCTGATTCGGTTTGGTACTTTGTTGTAAAGAGGCGAATAGTGTTATCAGTGCTCATGCTTCTCCTGTCCTTTATTTGATACAAATAGCAATGGGTCATGCAACGTATCTGTAATATGCAATGTACCTGTAATACACGTTGTAGACACAGGAGGTCGAGGGCATTTTTTTTGGCCGAGCCCACGTTAAAGTGACGTCGCCAGAGAAATCAGCTGTCCACTGGAGGTTCTGGACTTTGTACACGATTGTGTCATCTAAGCAGGGAAAGTTATTTTACTGGAGCAAAACAAGTCCCTTACCCAGAACAGAAACAAGAGTTATGTACATAGCATGGAGAGCACGTGGAGGTGGAAACAGTAATATGCACTAAAGGGAGTATTTGCACCATCCAGATTAGACATAGAGTTTAGGCAGGTGTTATCGACAGAGAAGAGTGGGCTGTTCAGGGCAGGAACATAATCCTGATGCTCCTAGTTCTCCCCAAAGTGAATCTTGGTGGGCTTTATGGTGCCTAATGCAAACATCCCCCTCGCCCCCAAAGAAAGGCAAAGTATGGCCACTGATAAAACACTCTTTAACATCACTTTGGAAATGTATCAGTGCAACCTGATCACCAAAAACACTCTTCTACTTGTGCAATTCACCTGTACTGACATTGTAAGCCATCYAGAGCCTTTCTTTGCATAGTTTTCCTTACCGTATCTAGCTCTTTCCCTGCGTGTGTTCCCGCTCGCTGCCGCCCGCACACCCCCGGGGACCTGGGCAGTTATCGAGTGCCAGCTCCATTCCCAGTGCTGTAGGGAAGCCAGGCAAAGAGGGGCCAACCTGCTGCTGCTCCGCTTCCCCGACCAGCTGGGAATTAATCCCTGTAAGGCTGTTGGTCCTAGCGAGGGAAGGGGKAAGTGCTGACAGCCTTGACACGACAAACTTTCCGAGGGAAAAAGAGATGGTTTCCCCTCGGTAGAGCAGCCAAGCTGTGAATCTCGGCAGCTCCTTCCCCCTTTCGCTGAATCGAGGCAGCCTCTCCCAATCAATATTTAATTAAAGCACTAAAACCTGATTGATTCTCCGTCCCCCAAACAGTCCAGTAGGAAAATAACTGAATGTCATGGCTGGCGAGAGACAGCGATTGATCGTGATTACCTTYGCGGCATGGGCCGCCTCCTAGGGCTAACGAAGGCCAGCGTGAGAGGAGCAGGGACAGGGAGAGGGCAGGTGCCGCTGCCCCAGGGTCACCGTGCGGAGAAGGACATAGCTGCAGAGCATGGCTTCACCTGGGGGCCACGCAAAACAGACAGCTTTGCTCCTGCCTGTCCTAACGTTATTTTTTTCTATGTCTGTGGTTGCTGAAAAAACAAATTTGCTGTGTAGAAGTTGGCAGGGAAATGTGTCCCAGCTGATTATAAATGGGCAAGGAGATAACTCAGACAGCTAAATAGAGGGAGAAGAGGAAGACAGGGCCAGGACATTGCGARTGAAAGGTCAGGAGAGCACCTCAGTGTGCTACCATGGAGGAAGAGATGGAAAATAGAGCAGGGCYGCTTCTTACCAGTGCAGTTTCTTTCATCACTGCTGTCTGAGCAGTCCAGATACCCATCACACCGCTCCGTCAGCATAATGCAGGCCTCCCCGTCTTCGCACTTATAACCATTAGGGCACGACAGGGTGCTGTGAGTAGCTGCAAGACGCAGAGAGGTTGCATGATTCACAGCAGGGAAGCTTCCTCGCGAGCACTGTGCTGTTGGCGGTGCCAAGGGCCGGTTCAAAGGCAGGCGTGTTCGGGTGCAGGGGTGGCTGCGTTTCAGGGACAGAGCTCAGACAGAGCGTGTCATTAATAGGGCTATTTCTGTTTTGCTACATCCTCTGGCATGCTCGCATCCGCTACGGTAAGAACCTGGAGCCTATCCCACTGAGATCAACAGCACAACCCTCTAGATGTCAAAGAAAGCAGTGGCATCCTGAATTCCCCAACTACACCTCTGTTATTTCCTTCCCTTTCCCACTTGTCAGCATATGGTTTTGGATCAACTCGTCTGCTGTGCTGAGTTGCCTGACACAGAGGGGATCCAGGAAATCACTGCCATCTGTTTCCCGCAGGGCCCAACCAGGAGACATCACACCCGAGGCATATGACATTTCTGAGCTGCAGCTGATTAGGGAAGAGCAGCCTTGTCTAACGGGATGGGCACTATTTTGGGGCTATTTTTTTTTTAACTGTAATGCTGCATTCATTGCAAGGAATCCTCTAGCAATGAGACTCTTCAGCGCACCCGCCCTTGCAAAGAGCTTCGCCAAGCTCTTGCCCCCGCACTTACGGCAGTTCCTCTCGTCAGTGCCGTCCTGGCAGTCCCGCAAGCCGTCGCACCTCTTCCAGTTGGGGATGCACTTCCTCAGCTGCTGGCACTCGAACTCGAACCTGCTGCAGCGGCCCAGGAGCGCCGGGGAGGTGGCGGTTACGTTAGGTCCTGGGGGAAGGAAGCAGGAGCCCGGTGAGAAACGGCACCGGGCACAGGCAGGGCATGGCTGCTGCCACCAAATCTGTCCCCAGGTCTCAACTCCACTAGATGGCAATATCTTCCCATCTAAAAGGTATACGGCTCCTTCGGCTTTCGGGTTCACTAAATCTCTAAGCCGTTCTCTCTCCTGACTGCAGGGGGCTGGAAAAGCAAACGGTTTCGCGGCTCTAAAGCCAGCCRGGAAAGGGGGATGCTGGCGCTGGGGTAGTGATGGATGGGTTACCGGCATCAGCTCGGAGCCCCGCTGGCCTCACCCAGGACGGCAGGCAGGGAGGGCTGGCTTCTACCTTCAGCGGAGGTGTGAGCCGAAACGTCGCCCCCACGGACCTGCCCCTCATGTTGGCTGACGGTCTCAGCCCAGCCTCCGCTCCCGCACGCAGCCCAAGAAGCTGCGGCAAGGGCTTGAACAGCCCAGTTTGGACTGCTGCAGCAGTGGCGGTGCCTGCATTGACTCAGGCTCTAGGGGGAAGGCTGGACCCGTTGCTCTGCTGGCGTCAGCAGGTGTGACTCCAGGGAGGGAAGAGGTGGTGGGCTCTGACACCAACGCATAATTTAATAATTTGGCAAGTATTTGAGACTTAAAGGCCTACAGCCCTTGCAGATGTGATCCTACAGAAAAGGGAAAGGGGCGAAGGAAGAGAAAACCTTACGTAAAGTAGGGCAGGCTTCCTCATCGGAGCCATCTGTGCAATCTTTATATCCATCGCAGACCCAGCTGTTCATGATGCAGGCCCCGCTGTTGCAACGGAAGTGATTAGGCAAACATGTTGGTGGGATYGATGTAGTAATGGGAAGAACTGGAGAACCTAAAAATACAACAGCGAGAGCTGATCTTTCCCGGCCCATTTCTGCACGCATGCTGTAAGCTGTGCCTGTTCCTAGCAGCCCGAAAGCCACGATGGGCAGGGAGAACGAGGAGGGGGCAGACAAGACATTACGAGCACGGTACTTTTATCCGTGCAGGATCTGCAAAGCTCCTAATTGGCACTTGCAAGGAGGCAGACGTGCAAAGGTCCTGGCGCATGAGAGGGCTCCCGCAGCCCCCAGGCACAGGGTTTTTTGCTCCTGCAAACAGCCCGCGCGCCCGTACCCGCGCACTCCCTCTCGTCAGACCAGTCGCCGCAGTCGTTCTCCTCATCGCATTTCCACCTGTTGGGGATGCAGTGGCCGTTCCCGCACCGGAACTGGTAGTACCGAGAGCAGTTGGGGGCCTCCGTCGGGTTTTCTGACAAGGAGAGGAGAGTCCCGTGAGCCCCCGTGCTTCCTGAGCAGGTTTCAGCTCAGCAGAGGAGCATCACCCTCCCTCAGAGCAGTGCAGGCAGGGCCCTTCTTCTTCTCCAGCYGCCTAATCCCCATCCCTCACAGCTCTCATTAGCCTGTTGTCACTGCTATTTATGCAGCACCCCGAGCGTGCCGGATGCCAGATCTCAGACGCAAAGTGCTGGCTGCTGAAATGCAGGCAGGGCACGGCAGAAACGGAGAGGCAAAGCCAGCCATCCCGAAATGAGCACACAGCTGCTTCAGCTGCCTGCGCACGGCTCCCAAAGCTGCCTAGGGATCATTGCTAAATATTGAGTTTGGCTGTAAGCTGCCTGTCTGCCTCAGGCAGGGAATCTGTGGAGTAAATATTTTCTTGTATGACTTTTAGTCAACTGCAATATGTGCCTTCTATAATCAGACTTTCAGTGTGCTTCAGTCTACCTGTAACATGAGGAAAATGATACTGATCTCTAGGTAAAACACTGTGCAGTGCGTAAGTGGAACATGATACACATCCATGTATACATATATACATATATGCATGGGTGTGCATATAAAACGTGAAGAAGCTAGTGCTTTTTATGCTCCCCAAATTCAAAGGGAGCTGGAGCTGGGGTGACAGGGGACCTTGAGGTACCGCTCACCACAGTTTGCTTCATCTGAGTAGTCGCCGCAGTCGTCCATGCCGTCGCACTTCCAGACCAGGCTGATGCACACGCCGTTCTGGCACTGGAAGCTGAACTGGTCGCAGGTGCGGTGGAACTCGGGGTCCTGGGCTGCAGGGCGACAGGGGAAAGCTGTCCACCCAGGAGCCAGCTGCTCTTCAGCAGAGGTTTAGCATGAGGATTAAGGGCCTGAGGGAAGCTCATCATGCCAGAGAGAGGAAGGAGCACACCAAAAGGCAGCCAGGGACTTAAAAGCAAATTGTTGTAGTCCAGGGCCACCTCTTAGGAGACCTCTTGGCTTTTGGGTACCCTGGGGAAGGCACTCTCCTCTCTGTGCATTGGTTTCCTTCTCTGTCAACCCCTCCTTTTGCACAGTGCTGTGAGATTGCCTTCTAAGCCCAAGGCAAGAGCACGCCGTCACACTTACAGCATCCGGCATAGTTGGCATCTTCATCTGAGCCATCCCGACACTGGACGATGCCATCGCACACCATGGAGTGGAACAAACACTGCTGCCGGTTCTTGCAGACGAAATCCATGTAGCGGGTGCACAGGGGTTCTGCAGAAATYGGGGTGCAGAAAGGGAGGGAAGGGCAGCTCCTTGCGGGGGAAAGCAATACCACAACCACCCTCTTTGATTTGCACAGTCGAGCGCAGGGGCCGGATTTCATAAAGGCGCAGAAAGTTTCCATGACAAATAGTTTGAGCTCCGTATCTATGCATACTGCCCTCGCCCAGTAACGCATCCTGGTACGAGCAGCTTGGCAGAGGCATTAGGCAGGATTTGGGCACGTCCCCGAATATAGCTCCTGCCAGTCTACCCTCCTTCCCCTGYGCTATCCCACCTACTTAGCCTTTCACCAACAAGCATAGAGGAGCAGATTTCCCAGTGGGCTAATGAATGCTAACTAAGGCTTTCCCATTAGCTCATTGGTGTTGTTCCTCTCGGCGAGACAGGCTTTGGCAAGGCAGCAAGTCCAGATACTGTGCTCTGGCATCCCTCTGATGCTTTGGTTTTGCTCTTGGGGTCCTGCCAGGTCCCCGCGGCCCCTGGGACTCACCACAGTGCTGCTCGTCGGAGGYGTCGGAGCAGTCGTTGATGCCGTCGCAGTGTTTGCTGGTTGGGATGCAAGTACCGTTCGGGCACTGGAAGCCGTTGCACTTCTTTTCTGAAATTCAGATTTGAGTGTTGTGGCTTTTTATAGAGCTGCTCTTAATTAGGGATAAAAACCCACAGCGCAACCCAAATCCCCTCCCCTCGCCGTGTCTGTCCTCTTTCGGAGGGATGGGAGTTGTCTCCCCGAGTTTGCTAYGGTTTTATCTCACTGGTTTTGTAGCGATCCCTCGCGCGCCGGCCCTTCCCCTGCGCCGCGAGCAGCGCGCCTTACCGCAGGTGGCAGGGTCCTCGTCGGAGCCGTCCTGGCAGTCGGCGTCGCCGTCGCAGGCCCACCGCTGCGGGATGCAGTGGCCGTTCTGGCACTGGAAGCTGGAGGCCTCGCAGGTGTGGGACACTGCTGAAAGCAGACCGGCAAGGGCGCCTGAGCGCAGCGCCCCGCCGAGCTTGCCGCCTCGCTGCGGCACGCTTCAGCCCGGGCCCTGCGGGGATGCGCCCCCGCTCCTTTCCTGCTGGGAAAATGCCTGCCTATGGTTTAAATTGGTTGAAGCCTAACGTACGGTGTCCCCTTAAAAACGAATACCACTCTCAAACCAGGAGAGCACTCATCATTATCTAGAAGAAAAGCAGTGTTCAACTTAAATTCAGTAGCATGCAATTTAATTTAGGTTAGCTAGTGACATGCGCTTGCAGATATTTCAGAATACTACAATCTTGTGGCAGTAATATTCTATTAAGTATTCAGTATGAAATGTAATTATTTTAGATAAGAGCAATAAATGCAGCTGGTGGAGTCAGATGAAATGTTTCTCAAATAATTGTGATCCTCTTAGATAATTTCAACTTTAGGCTTAACAAACCCGATAGGCTTTTTGAAGTAGGTTCCTTTCCTGTAGTAATTCTCTCTGGAGAAACTCATATGAGAGATAAGTGATTCCAATATAAATTAAACCTTCTTACGCAGCCACGCTCGCAGAATACTAACGACCAGGATCCCCAGAGAAATGCTTTAAACCTCCTATGCCCCAGGCAGGTGAGGCTCCGCGGTGGTTTGAGCACGCAGGAGCGCAGGGGCCCCAAAGGGAGCTCCTTGGCACGGCGCCCTGCATCCCGCTCCGGCAGCCGGCACAAACAGCTCCGGCGTTACAGCCTGAGCAAGCAAATTCTTGAGAAAAATTTTAATGGAAAAGACCGTACATTTTTTCCTGTTGGCTTCTCTAATGAGAAGCGGTCCCCGTTTGAGCGCGAGCTTAGAAGGCAGCTCAGGGACAGCAGTTTTGCACCGCGATGTGGAGGACAGTTGAGTGTTGGGGCTTTCAGATGCAAATAGAAAAAGCAGACTCGGGGACGTAAGACTTGCTGCACGAGTGGTGTAAACCCRGGACGCCACCAGTTTAGATTTCCAAAACCACAGAGGCAACATAAGGCTGCTTAGGCGAGGAGCCGCTTTCTGAACTAAATCTGCCTTGCCCTGAGGTCAGTTCATTGTGGAGAAGCTGCAGAGCAAACGCCTGTTTTCTGCCCTGTATTTAATGGCAGCGACATGCAATCAGCGCACRCCGGCCCGCTCGCTGCCTCCGCGTAGCCAGGGAGCCCGTTTCGAGGCGAAGCGCGCTGGGCTGCCCAGCGGTTCCTGCTCAGCAGCGCTCCAGGGGCACGGCTAGCGCCGCAGGTGGCACAGCCAGGGGATGGCCCCAACAACACGAGCCTGCCCGCGCAGGCTGGCAAACAAAAAGCAAAGCGGAATCACTGCGCTCACTGACACGCAGCCGGCGCTTTCCTTAGCAAAAACGAAGCTTACTGATCCCGTCGAAGAGCTTACCAGTGCAGTTCGCTTCATCTGACCAGTCCCTGCAATCGTTGTCACCGTCACACATCCAGGAAAGGCGAATGCACATCCCGGAGCTGCAGCTGAACTCGTCGCTTCTGCACTGGTGGGCCTCTGCGAGCAAGGCACACGCGGCTCAGCCGCTGCTGCGGCACAGCCGGCCTTGAAAGCRTTTTTCCCGCATTGCCTCTAGCCTTGAAGGATCAAGAGCCACCACCCTGCTCTGTTTACCAGCCTCTGCTTTCCCTCAACTTATCATCCCACAGCTTCGGAGGGGAGGACCGGGCGACTCAGCGCAGCACCRCACTTACCGCAGCGGCTCTCGTCGCTGTTATCGCCGCAGTCGTCCTCCAGGTCGCACTTGTAGGAGAGCGGGATGCAGGTGCCCGAGCCCTGGCAGCGGAACTGGCTCTCGGCGTCGCACACCGTTGTGGCTGCCGCCGGCGGGAGGAGAGGCAGAGAGGGCGTTCAAGGCTGCGGTCASATAACCCGCACCCGAACACGGCGCACGGAGGCGCAGGACGGAGGGACGGCAGGCTGCAGAGCTTTTCTCCATGCCTTCTGAATCATTACTGTTTTATTTTCGCTATCATTATCACGTGCACCTCGTACAGCAGAGCAGGAAGAGGTTAATGGGCTGATGCTCATCCCACCCACTCGCAAGCTGGGAAAATGCCCTCCAGGCAAGGCAAAGCAAAGAGGAGGAAACAGGCCCTGGGCTGCAGAGCTGCCTGGTCTCGCCTGGGGAGCAGGGACCGAGGGAAAAGGCAGCGCAGCCTCCGGCGCGGAGCAGCCAGACGGAGGGGAAGGCTCGGCCGGAGCCTCGCTCTCTGGGGCCAGGGCTCCCCGACCCCCTGCACAGCCCACGCAAGGGATGGGCACCTGCAGAGGTTTTATCTCATCCCGAGACAGGCGGCGAAGCCAGAACCGGGAGGGGAAACCACACTCCTACTACTTATTTGCTTTCAGTGAGGTCAAACTGCGGGGAAAGGATGTGTTTTGACTCYGCTGGCTGGTATCTCAGGGTAGGCAGGAAAATGACCTCTTTATGAGTACRAAACAGGGATAAAGAGCATCTCTCCAGGAACGTCTGGTCCTCCACTGATTCCAAACTTCAAACCTGGCCCTCTTTCCATGACGGACTAATCCAAACCCCTCAGGCTCTGCAAYGGCTTGGGAGAGCTGCGCTTCCTATGTGCATTTGGGTTCCCTAATTTTACTTGAGAAGGTGACCTCTGTCTTTCCTGTATTTGAACTTGATTTATTAGCTCAGCGAGAGGCCCAAGCCCTCACGATGAAGACAGAAAGRCACTTTCTGCATGCACTATTTTCCTCAGCATCAGCTGTGCCCCCARTTAGCCTCAGGGGATAATTACTGCGAAAGACAAGCGTGCACCCTCACACAAAAGCTGGGATCAGTCTCACCGAGCTTGAGACCTGTACACCTGAGCTGGGCAAGGATGAAATACCAGCCCCTGCAGGGAGCAATTCATGCAACCAGTTTTGGACGTGTCCCTTCGGACGAGACAAATCGTGCCCTCCGCATGCCTCGTGCTCCCCGTGACTATAAAGGGAGTCTAGACAAGCAGCTCAGGTGCAACACCGACACAGCGGATGTCTAAATTGGGATGGGCGAATGCCATCACAGGACACTTACGGCAGTTTTTCTCATCGCTCATGTCCCCGCAGTCGTTATCGTTGTCACACTGCCAAATGCTGTTTATGCAGTTCCCATTGAAGCATCTGTACTGGTTCGGCAGACAGGTGTTTTCTGGTGCAAAGGGGAAAGCACAAACAGGCCGGCGTTAGGCATGGTGCCGCCCTCTTGGACCAGAGGCCGTACTTCTCCTAGCCCAAAGGGCAGCGGGGAAGGTCACGCTGACCTCTCAAAGTGGCAGAAGCCACCACCTCCCAAGATAAGGCAGCGACAAGAATTGAGCACGGATTTACCTTCCTTCACACAAGTGCTGTTCTTCATGACATAGCCGTGAGGACAGTCACACTTGACTTCCCCTGAAGGCAGCACGGTGCTGGAGACGCCCTCGGGACACTTGCAGCTTTTGCCGTTGTTTGACTTGGGCAAGCAGAGCAGGCTGCAGGGCTTGGCAATGCAGGCGTTCTCCCCTGGCAGGAGGCGAAGGGACACGGTCGGGACAGAGGGCCACGAGACGCAGCAAGAAGACCAATTTTACCCATCGCTTCACTGCCTGGGTTCAGGCCCCCGGCTAGGAGCCAGCTCAGCAGTGCCAAGTTTTGAGGCCGGGCTTAGAAATGCAAAGAGCTTTCTGCTCCCATGGAGATTGAGGGCCTTAATGGTCTTCCCAGTCTCTTGCATGGCGCTGATTTTTAAAGCGCTTTGATGATCTTAAACCCGTCTAAAAGCGATGCCAGTCCCTTCAGTGAGTGATACCTCACGCAGGGGCTGCTGCTACCCAAGCACAGCCCAGAGTGACGCCTTTTTTTCCTTTGCATGGAAAGGCCACGGTCTGTGACCGAAACGGGGAGGTACCATCACAGCACAGAGAGGGCCGTAAGTCCTCTTTCTCTCCGACAGGAAATATCTGTCATGGCAGCTCAGAAGTAGGAAGCGGTGCTAATGCAACACGATCCTGAATAGGGCACCTGAGCACTTAAAAAGCCCTGCAGGAAGGTGAGTACCTTCAGGCTCATGCAACGTGAGATGGGACGACCTTGCAGCTTGGGAACTTGTGGAAATGGGGGATAAATGGATTTCCACACTCAGTGCCATGGGACCCATCCATCTGAGCACTCGGCCTGTCACAATATCCTGAGGAAAGATCATCTCCATGCACACTGAGTTACCTGTCGTCTTTCCTCTGTAAAATATTTTCATATCCATGATCCCATTTAATCGCCCGACTAAAATCTCCATTCTTGAGCCGCTGTTTTTGGATGCTCTAAAAATGCTGAGCTGTGACCAGTCATTCCAGTAGATTTCATTCTGAAACACAAGCTTTGCTCCTTAGTGCAAAGAGACACGAGTGGAGCCACCTGAGAAGTGCTAGCCATCAGTTATTTGGGCTGAGACCATTGCAACACCCTGGAATCGCAGGGCAACGAGGGTCCAAACGCTCCTCAAAGCCAGGGGCAGGAAGATGAGAAAGACTCGAAATGGGATGTGCGCACAAATGGGAGCACAAGGCACATCTGCTGAGTCACAGACAATCTGGGGAAGACATCACAGTGCAGCTGCTTGGAAAAGCTGGGAGCCCGTTGGATTTCAGTCCTGGATTAGGCTGCACCTGCCTGTTAGTTTCTGGGATTTGTCTGAACATGCCCAGAGCAGAACTACAGCAAGCATCACCCTCTCACTCCCAGGAGCCAGAGCCAGGGTGCTAAACACTCCTCAAGCCCAAGCCCCCCTGCCTAAGACCGTGCMTGCTGTGTAGATCTCCATCTACTTGAAAAGAGGCCCTGCATAAATACCTTAAACACGGCAATGGCGTAGGGGTGAGGGAGGCTATCCAGGATCACGGATCTCTGGAGGCCATTGAAGTCAACCCTCTCGATTCTGTCCATGTAGGCCTCTGTCCAGTAGATCCAGTGGTCATCCACAGAAATGCCGTTTGGCCACCGCACRCCCTCCGAAACGATGCAGCCGGCCGATGATCCGTCCATGTCRCTCCTGTAAATGCCGGGCCTGGAGTCTCCCCAGTCTGTCCAGAACATCAACCTGACAAGAGCCAGAGAGGTTACTCGAAATGGTAACAAAACATCTCATCAAAAGGAACAGGTTATAAAGCAGAGATTTGAATACTTTAAATTCCCTGTCTCTTGCAGGGCATGTCTTTGGAAAAGCAACTCTTTGCTATTCAAATCAGCGTGACCGGGAGGTCTACCAGCAGCAGAGAGGCATATTTAGGTGGCAGTTTCTGTGGTGTGGCTGTAGCTGCAGGTTACCTAGCTTTAAACCGCTTTGCTTGAGGGCTCRGAGCCCTGCAGGCAGCGCAGCGCGAGCTGCAGAAGCTGCTGCCGAGGTGGTTGCTCTGCTCAAACCGGCCAAGCGAAGAGGGCTAAAGGCAGCTCAGGTTTGTCACTGTTGTCACAGCAGCGGCTGCAGCAAAGACGTATTCAAAAAAGGCGCAACTCTCCTTCGGTTCTCGAATTTGAGCGCAGCGCAATTCCTCACATACCACCACAGCTTTCTCCACTGACCAGACCAGTTTTACTGGCAGGAAAACTTATTACCAGTGGAAATGTGCAGGTCGGAGAACAGCAGTTTGATTAAAACAGAAACCGGCTCCCAGTCTCGGATTATCTCCCAACTATTCACGGTGATCTCTTGCTTACCCTTCTCTGGGAACCAGAGCGAGGGCTCTGGGTCGTTCCAGTATCGAGGAATTTAGGACAGTAAGTCGCAAGTCTCCGTCCGGATTGGCAACCTGGAGTAATAACAAAAAAGGCAGGGTGTATTCACTGCTGGCAATATAGAGAGCAGTTTCGCTGTTTAAAGTTGCATGAACTTCTGTGGCATTTAATTACAGCTCCCTAATAAAACAGCTATCCAAAATATACAGGCAGAAGAAGCAGTTATCTTAAGGCAAGTGATAATAGATGATAGGCCTGGTTTATTTATTGCTATTTCTATGTTAGTGAATGAGCAACTGGCTGTAGCAGCTCTCTACCACAACCCATTCTAGCCCCATGTACCGCAGGACACGGTCCAATCTAAAGTAGCTTAATTAATTGCAGGTAAATTACTTAATGAGCTGTTTGGGTTTTTTTCCCCCATTTCTACTGCTCATTTTGGCCTCATAAACTGATATCAGTTTAACTACGCAGGGMTGAATAGTACCATACTCTGTTTGCATTTAGACCCAGTAAAGTGGAATACCATGCTGCAGGAGGAGGGTCGGTGGTCAGTAATGCCACACGAGCAATAAGAATTCAGGGCAGCATCCAACTTGGATACACAGATGTAAACGCATCTTTCTAGCACTGGTGGTTGTAGACATACCTCAATTTTTGGGATCCCAGCATTGACCCAGTAAAGCAATTGACTGAGAGGTTCAAAGGCCAAAGCCTCCACTGTTTCCAGCCCAGTGCTTACGATTATTTCTTGCCCAGAGCTGCCATTGAGACAAAGACGCTAAAAAAAATAAAATAAAATAAACAGGAAACTCTGACAGCCTCAAGGTTAGCAGAGTCAAGTGTGCAAGACAAGCCTTAACAGAGCTCACAAATGAGAAATACCTAAAATAAGCACTCGAATTTCAAAGCACTTATGTAACAGCTCCATTGCCCTGCACCTGTGTCCACAGCGCAAGGCGATAACACCACAGGCGACAGGCGGCCAGAGCAGCGGCAGGAATAGGAGGAATTTTTGGCTAACAACACCGGGGCGAAACGCTAATCTTGTGCACGGTGCTGTTCTCGGTGTTCATCCACAGCCAGACTCCGCAAAGTGCTCGGCACTGCCTTTCTGAGTCTTGGCTGCGCAACACCACAGAGGCCAAGGGAACTCCTTGCTTCTGCAGGAGGCCGAGTGGGCGAGCGGGCCTCACACGGAGGGATGCTCTCGGTCCCCGGGCACACGCGTATTCCAGGCTGGGAKCTTAAGCCGTGGAGCTCTCCCACCTGGCTGAAAATAGATGTTTGTTCTTGCCTTTTAGGAACTTTGTTACAGCATTTTAGAAACACATAAACCACTGRAAGTCAATGGAAAATCACTGGATTGAGGCACACATATGTTAGGAAAGGTTCTGGGGACAAACCTGGTCAAGATAGGTCTTCYAAGATGGGTTGCGTAAGAGGCTCAGTCATATGACAATGACCCTTACGATATGGGTCAAGATATGATATGGTATGTTATAATATGGTATGTTATAATACGGTATGATACGATGCAGTCTGAACTCGAGCTGTGCTTTCTGCTGGAGGACCTAGGCCACCCAAACCTCTGAGCTCCCCGGCGCAGGCAGTGCCTTGCTCACCTGTATAATGTCAAGGGTGACATCGGCCCAGTACAAGCAGTTGTGGTCGTAGTCGAAGTCGAGGGCGACTGCCCCTCGCAGCCCGGCCAGAGGCAGCTCCTCGCTGACGCCCGAGGAGAGGTCGTACCGGTGGATGGAGTAGCGGGTAGCGTACAGAATGAACTCATTCTCCTCTGCGAGAACAGGGGACTTGTTATATAGAAGMCTCTAGCTTTTTAGGTTACTCGAGGGGTAAAAAGCAAATAACAGGTATTTTCCTCCTACCCCCGACTGTATGTTTTAGCACCTCAGTGTTACTGAGGCAAAGGCCCTTTGTCTCAACAGGATTAGGGTAATTAGAAAATGCTAATAGCCTCATAGGGTCCCCTTATTCACTCATGTGACAGGAAAACACTACTGCTATTGTTTATTGCAGAGGGTTGAAAGAGGAGGCAAAAATGGCAAAAACTGTTTTGCCTGTTTCCTTTTCACATTTGCATTCTGCCAATTAAAAACAAAATACTGATCTCCTGTTCCTCAGAATTCTCATAAAAAAGGTGCGAGTGATGTAAGCTTTGTGAGTCCCAGGGGACACCTTTACTGCAGTAAATATTCCAGGGTGGTTTTTGCACAGGATCTGGCATAACGGGACCCTCATCCAGGAGGAAGACTGGCAGGCATTAGCACGCTACCAGGAAATTCCAGTAATGCTATTAATGAGGAAAGCTAATGTCAGTAACACTGACGATGCATCCCTATGGAGATACGAAACACATACTGTACATGAAAGCGGTGCAGACCAGGGTGTTTCTGAGTACCATCAGCRAATGTGCTGGGAACACAACACTTCAAAGCCCAGGCTGGTAGGGGCTGCAGGTTTCATTTTCAGGCAGCAGAGCGCTTCGCAGCACGACGAACACGGCTCTCCAGATAGCTCAGGAGGGCTCAGAGGGTGAGAAACGTTGTCGATTCCTAACCTCAGCGGAAAACTAAACACCGCGCTGGTGTGAATCCCAGCAGAGGGGAAGTTTCTCCAGGTTTCATCCCTGGATTATCTATTGCCCCCTGCCGGGTATCAGACCCGGCCTGCGCACCGCAGCCTCGGGCTGACAGGGCTTGCTGCTCCCCGGGGAAGCCGCCTGCATTTCCACCGGCCGCTCGAGCCAGCGACGCGCTGCCGGGCAGCCGCGGCTCACAGCAGCCTCTTCCCTTTCGCGCGGCGGCATGCTAATCACGCTGCTCATGACGGCAGATTAAATTAAAGCCTTAACGAGCAGAATGCAAATAACATTGGCAGCACACGGGCATGAAATCATTTCGGTGCCTTGGACGTTTTGAGAGGAGAAGGAAGGGGAAGGAGCTGCTGGCGTCCTCCCGTGCCTTGCAGGGCACGCGCGGGCCAGCATGAACGGCCAGCCCCTGCCCTGGTCTGGTCCCCAGCGCCTGTCATTCAGCCGCACGTGGTGGCACATCTCAGGGTAGTATCTGCACATGGGTTTCCCTACACAGGGCAGGAGATTTTTTTTAATTCTTTTTTTTAACCGATTGAGGCATTTTAGCTCCTGTTCTGTGGATTCTCTCCGGGAAGCCTCTGGGAATTTATGCGTGGTCCCTCAGGCACGAGCCAAGGACATTATGAATGAAGGCCTTGGGGCTGAGGTAATCCTGCACGCACTTACCAGCTAGCGGGCAGGGCACCAGCTCCCCTTCCAGCCGCGATTCGATGTCTCCCCCTGCACAAGTGTCCCCAGAGATCTTTCGGTAGCTGCAACACATACAGCCGGGCAGTTTACTCCAAGAAAACTGTTAATATAGCACCATGAGCAGCTAGAACAACCCACCGATTCTTAATTTCAAATTAAATGTTGCTCTGTATGTCTGCACACGCATTCCATTAACTGCCACTTGTGTGCTTTTTAACACCAATAGCATAAATCCCAGTATTTAGAAGATCAGGTTCCCTTCCCAGGTATAACAACATACCCTCGAGTCTTCTTGTAAGTTGAGCCAACAGGGCAAGGTACCGGCGGGTCATACGGCTTTCCAGCAAATTCAGGGTCAGGGACACAAACTTCTAAAGCTAAGTCCTCGCTCAGTTTAAAGCCAAAGTCACTGCCAAGAGAAGAATGATGTAAGGAGGGAAGGGAAAGAAGGGACAAATGCACCATGCTAGGCTATTTACTCTCCTCTATTTTTGCAATCAAGTTTTAAGAACGCAAAATATCTCAGAAGGCCATTCATTTATTATCAACGTTCAGCTGAATAGTATCATCTTACAGCCAGGCAGCTTCTTTCATTGGGACATTTCAAAAAGACTCTGCAAATAAGCTTCCTAGTGACCAAGCAGAATAGGGTAAATGAGGCAGCAAGCCATACTGGAGCCAGCACTTCCTGAAGATCTGGCTTCGAGCCCCAATTCTCCTGCTAGCTGTCTTAGTTCACTGGGTGTGCCTCAGTTTTTCCCAGCTGTAAAATGGGTGTTACAATGCTTTTGTTCTTTGGAAAATGCTGTGGAAAAGGTTATGTCAATCTGACTTTACAGACACTCCAGGGCTTTGACTCTAAGGCAGAAATTAGCTCCCACCAGCCTAATCCCTGGTCTGCCCATGACAAGCCAGATTCCTCTTCAGTCTGTTTCTAGGCATCTACAGGGAGGTCTGAAACTCTGTTCTTAATTGCAGGTACTGGGCACTCAAGCAGTCTAGCCCTGAGCTCTACTGAAAGCCCAGTCCCTGAAAAGCAGTTCACTTAGTAACCCCAAACCTTTGCATTTGACTGCCAAAGCAAGGCTGCCTAATCCTGACAGCTGTGCAGCTTCAGAAAAGTGTAAATTATAACAAAATGATATAGCAGGAGCGTTGCATTGCTGTGGCTAAAGGGTCGCTAAGCTTTTTAGCTGAAGATCTCTACGTGTGATGGAAATTGTCCTCCAACATTTGAAAGAAGGTGATGGATTAACAACACTTTGCTCTTCTATAACCTTTCAGAGGCTCCCATATGGTTCTAAAGACATTAATTAAGTCTCATGCCCCATTATTAATGAAAGGATGTTTTCAGTCTATTTAGTTTCCTCTTTGCTATAAAATCAAGCAGTGATAAAAAGAGCTAAGTAAATTGGATGTTTGTTCACTTTGTGCGATTGGTCACAGATATTTATCTCAGAATTACAATCCAGACTAAAAGAAATTAATTGGTATTTACCATTCAAAGTCTTCCCTTGTACAAGAGCAGTTGGAGACCATGACAGGCCTGTCAAAATCTTCCCCATTGAAACATGTCGCATGAGGAGTCCTCCTTTTGAAAACAGTTTTATGCCCCAGTAAACATTCATTGCCTCGCTCATCGGAGGGTGACCACAGCTTGTAGTCGTTTTCTGTGCAAGGGACCCCTAAGACAAGCGGCAAATTTGGGTTAATGAAAGGCACCGTCCTTGAGGTAACCAAGACTGAAGATTTAAAAGCAAGCGAGTCTCCGATTTGCCTCTGTCCCCGCTGCTGACGTGTGCCCAGCGAGGCCGTGCGAAGCTGTACCCTGCCCCGTGCCCAGCACCGTGCTGGGCTCCAGGGAAGGGGCGAGTTGTGCTCTCAGAGGAGGTCTCGTGCAAAGCCGCGGACCGAGCATTACACCCATGCAGCAGTTTTCTAAAAAGCTGTTTTTTCGAAAGCTTGTTGGTAGAGAAGGGCAGTCCCTAGCCATGCAGCCTAGTATCCCCGAGCAATCAATGCAGAGGTGCGCGCTGGAGCCCTTGACAGCTCGTGTGCGCGCACGCGGCACGCCAGCTCCACACGGTCGCCGCCTACACGGGGCTGCACCCCAGGAGGAAAGCCACCCGCGCTGCCAGGAGCGAGGAGGCGACAGGGGAGCCGAGGGGCGCTGCGGGAGGAGGGCACCCGGGGCGCCCCGGCCAGCGCCCCAGCGCTTGCAGCCGCGGCGCGCAGCAGCGGGAAGAGACGAGGCTCCCCGTGACGGACGGCACCAAGCAGCTCCAGCGCGGCTGCAGTGAATTTGTAATGCCTCATTTGAATGAASTCATTCTGGTTACCAAACAGATCCGTTTCCAGCAAATCGTCAGGGGAGTCAGTTAAAAATTTTAGTGAAGTAAATTCCTCTGCTGAGTTTAACTGCTCTTTGATTAAAACGCTGCCTCGCAATCAAAGCTGAAATCAGTTATAAAACATTCATAGGCACATGCCTTCAGAAGGGCTTTTTTTTTTTTTTTTGCTCTGTTTCCTTTTTAACAAATCCCTTGGTGATGAGGGAGGGGACTTTGGCAAGAGCACAGAAAATGTGATTGCCTTGAGCAGCCATCTCCACGTGGACACGAGCCATGAGGGATGCAGGACCGATGTGAGAGCTGCAGAAAGCCCCAGCCCCAGCAGGAGATCCCCTCGCAGGTCCGGCTCCCGCAGAGGTGTCCTCGGGAGAGCAGCGGGCTGGTAGCAGCACGTGAGGCTTGGCTCCTGGGTCCCGTGAGGGAATGGGGCTGAGGGCAAGAGCTACAAAGGTGTTTCAGCTCTCGATTCCTACTTAGGCATTGAATCTCCTGTGCTCTTTGGTGGGAGTCTTAGAAGAGCCTTAGATGATGACATGCTTTGGATCATGGCCTGGGTCTCTAGGTCACTTTGGGCTTCTGAAAACCTCTCCCTGAGACCTCACCCCACTCCTCCTCACTCTAAGACCTCTGGAGATGATACGTAGAGGTCTTAGCTGCATCCAGTCATGCTCGGGGGCTGTATGTGGGGCAGTGGGGATGAGCTGTTTTTCAGTGAATGCCTATTTGCGTGTTTAAAGTGTAAAGCCAAGGGGTGGAGGCAGGACAGCTGTCACACATGCACAACCCAGCGTCAGCCGAGAGCTCCGGCGCCCGTCCCCTTACCCAGCACGTCAGTGGTGTTGATCTGCAGTATCAGCCAGCTGTGGCCGTTCTCTTTGTACGAGCCAAAGATGGTGAATATGGTGCTTTTCTCCCCCGGCTCGGTAAGAAGGCCGTACACAAACACCGGCTTCTCTGAGAAAGTGAATGTTTTCCAGGTTTCCCCTTCGTTTGTGCTATACCTGGAGAAAGAGGATTGGGACAGCTGCAAAGGGAAAGTCCTCACCAAGCCTGGGACTTGAGGCACAAGCCAAGGGAAGGGCTTGCTCGAGGCCACCGGCCGGACGCTGCCACGGAGGAAGCCTGGGCCCCGCTGTGGGGCTGCACCGTGCCAGGTAACTTACTTGAGCTGGTCGGTCTCGGTGCCTTGTGCGATTGCCACCAGGATGCCACCGTGATCACCCCACGTGTAGTAATGGGGCCCAGACAGCGCCTGAGAAGAGAAACAGTGGCAAAGGGAAAAAGTCCAGAGCATGAGGATAAGGGGTGCCCGAACATTACACACCTCAAAGCCTAGCTGCAGAGACCCTGACTCACTCAGGCATGCTAGGAGGACCTCGACTTAAAGCTTAGCTCACACTCCTCAGAGCTATGCTGAATTAAGGAAAAAGCTTTGCTGGAAAGCATGCTCTGTCAGAAATGCTTCCTGACCCGTACTAACGTTTCAGGTCGCTCAGGCCGAGCCAAATATCTGGAGGCACTAGAGATTCAAGTGTTTATGGGCCAACATCTGTTGTCAAGAGCAGTCAGCCCAATTTCTCTAAATATATAGCTGTGTTTAAGAGCAGAACTGTATCTTGGACTCTCCTCCTCATATGTTGTATGCTAATGTAAGAACTAATTGAAAAAGTGCCGTTACATGAAACCAGAATCAATCTCTCCCCCTCTAAGCCTGCAATTCTTGTCTACAAAGCTTTCTGAATGCTCATCAGGGACTTGCTGCYTTCCTAAGACTTCAGATAAGTTTTGTTTTTCAGTCTGTGAGGCTTTTTAAACACCGAGAGATAAACGGGGCCATGGCATGCAAAAAACACTCCCTGGAGACAGCTTGCACATCCACCCCCAGTAAGAAAATTGCTGTATTTCACACTCACCTCCTGCTCTAGCTAGTGACCACCAACAGAAAATCACCTTTGCTTTCCTAGCTGGGGGGCTCAGAGCAGCTCAGGATGAAAACAGAAACCATGAACGTGCTCGACGCTGCTAGTAGTACACACTAATGCGCTTGGGGACGTTCTTGCAAAGGGCACTGCATATATTGTTTCTTTCTTTTTGCGTTTTGAGACCGTACGAGTGATCTGGAGGCCAAGAAGCCTTCCAGCCTGCTTTCAGCAGCTKCTTGCCAAAAACCACGAGGAAAAAGCCGTATTACTATTTCACAGCTGAAGAATCAGTGTTGGGTCATTCCGCACCTCTGCTCAGCACACAAAGAGGCTGAGTAACTCAGGAGCTCAGCATTGCTAACTGTAAGATYGCTTTTTCTCAGCGTATTTTAATTGCACTTCTACAGAAAACTGTCTGTGAGCCTGGGGAGGTTTTAGCATGAAAATCTCTGCTTTCTGGATATCCTTCCCCGGCTGTGCGCGCTTCTATCTTGGTGCAATGGCCCCACAGAGGGAGACGCCGGGTCCCCCCGGGCTCTCCCAGCTGAAGCTCGGAGGCGCCCGCGCTCCCGGCGCCGGGCAGCCTTTGCACCCTGTTGGGCTCTGGCAGCGGCTGGACCTGTGGCATGTCCCCACTGCCGCTCCAGTCGCCCAGATGTTAACCCAGACCGCACAGCACTTACTGGGAGGAAAAGGCGGCCGTTGAATTCACAGGATTAAATAGCTTACAGATGTTAAAATACCATATTACACTCGCATCAAAATGTACAGGCAGGCCACAAATACCGCTGCAGCCCAGAACACCCACTTAGTAAACAGCATCCAACTCCCCAGAAACTGAGAACAACATCTCGTTTTTCTGGAAGAAGCCAGAGGCTTTCCAGACGCTCTTGCAGGCTGAAGGTCTAGGGTTCGGGGTGCCTGCCTTTGAGGAGGGAAATCCCAGAGAGAAAAGCAGGCAAATGGCCTGGGGCTAGGCAGCCCTTACCTCTCTCCACCGTGCTCCAGCGCTGCTCGAGACGTACAYGTTGGTCTTCCTTGCCATGTTCTTGCCAACAGAGCCTAAGAGAAGGAGAAAATCACTCCCCGTGAGGTATACACAGCAATTGCTTAAAATGAAGCCAGCCACCTCTAAACTATTTTTCTCGGTGAGTAAAATGGCAATGATTGAGGAGTTGATTTTTCACAGTATAAACCAATTCCTGCCTATTTTAAAGACTATTACAAGTTTTAAAAGCAGCTGGGGAGAAACATATGGCTATAAACATGATAAAACAAAATTTGCCCTCGGTTTTGCAAATGTTCCATAAATTGTTTTCTACAATAAAAAGACGAGACAGACATTAATTTCTGTACTTGTAGGAAACCCCTCAGTTGGATAGTGGCAGGAAAGAGGAACAGACTGAAACTGGGACGGTTGCTAATGTCACCATGGTGCAGTAAAACGTACATGCCGTAATCACTGTACCAGGACTGCAGATGAGAAAGAGATGGCAAAACACACAGTCTGATTGAACTTTTATAAACTCTCTATTTTTACTACTTATACAGACTAGATGCTGCCACGGTCTTAATGTCCTCCGAACAACAGGCCCTGCAGCCCGTCCGTGGCTCCGAGGAGGAGAGCAGTACCGGTGGCGATGATGAGTCCCGGCGCCGACTCCTTGGAGAGAATGGGCATCCTACGCAGCTGGAAGTTCAGCAGCTGGCTCAGCCGCTGGGCCAGGTGGAGAGAGCAGCCCTGAGAAGCCTGGAAAAGCAAAGCACATTGATGTTAACCCTTCATCCTGCATTTGCCCGTGCCCCTGTCCCATCCGGTCCGGCACTTTCAGCATCTGTTTTGAAAGACGGACAAGGAGCGAAATCCTTTTAGTCGAGAGGAACCTTGTCGCTGTCTTGGCGGGGCTAAAGCTTCGCCTGAGATGGCTTCAGGCCGATCTCTGCTGTCATTTCCCCCGCTGTGATTGACATTTCCATCTCTTTTACAGGGTCCTTTTTCTCTGGTAGTCCCTCCGCCCTTCGCCCAGTGAGCCGGCTCTGCTCAGCGTTACCTCGCAGCTTATCTTCTCGCCGTAACGCGTGTACGCCGGCGGCTGCAGCAGCTCCCAGGTGCCCCCCTTGTCAAAGGTGATGACGGACCGCATGTTCTCCTCGCTGAACGAGCCGTTTATCAGGGTGGCGATGTAGACACCCCGCACGCCTTCGACCCGGTGGAAGTCTGCAAAAGGCTCGTTGGCGAAATACCTGCAAGGACATGCATGTGTGGTACCATCAGTCCCAGGCCTCGGTGGATTCGGGAGTGGGAAAAGACTGCAGATCGAGCGAATACTTTGATAAAAGCAGCAAAAAGCTCCTAAAGGAGATTTTGGGCAATATTTTTCTTTCCCCCAGCCACTTTTACTGCGCCCAGCCTTCATACACTTCAAAGCCCCCCACATGTTGYGCCAGGTACGATGAATAGAGATGATAACATGACTTCTACCATCAAGCCACACAGCCCTGAGGCCCTATCACAAGTCAATGCATCCGAAGTTACCTGACTAAGGTGTCGCTCCCTGCTCCTCCTGGGCTGTAGTAGAGTATGTTTTCTAAAGACAGGGAGAACTTCAGGCCTTCTGCTTCCGAGATGTAGAGGTTGGTACGGTTGTTATCGTGGCTGACACACACGAACACCTGGTCCTCGGATGCATCGGCAATGTAATACTCCTTTGGGACGTAAATGACAGATGTGCAGGCTTTATATGCGTAGGCATACAAACAGGGTTTGTTTATCGGTTGATTTAGTGTTTCCTCTTAGATAGCTAAAAGTAATTCCTCCTTCCACCCTTTTTTGGTTTTTCCACTTGCAAGCACGTATCTTCCCTCTGCTTTCTCCCTTGCATTTCTCTACCAGAGATCTCTGTTTTCTGCCCTCCACACCTCTCCTCAAAGCCCAAATCCCTGGCAAAGCCGCCCGAGAGCAGCTCAGCGCTGCAGTGTCCTCAGCATCCTTCCCACGCAGCCCAGCTTGCCAAGCCCCATCGGTGCCGGATCTCTTTCCGGCTGAACCCGAAGCAGGCCTAGGGTGCCTCGCAGTGGGAAACACACCCCACTTGTCTGCCAAGTGCCAAGAACATCACTAGGACTTTCCTCCGTCCCTGCCTGCCTGGGGAAGCCGCAGCACGTCTGGATACACCTCCTTGCTGGAGGAGTATCACAGACTCTTTATAAACCTTGGCTGTCCCACTGGGCATCTTCTGTCTGCAGAAGAGACAGACGTTTGGGGCCAGCTTGTGCTGGTGGAACCAATGTACGTTCAGCGACCTAGCACCCCGTGCCACGGGGAGGCTCTCATTTCTCCGAAAGCAGAGCCAAGGTATGAAGCACTGAGATCAACCCCTCTCTGCAAATCTAGGCTTTGCTCCCAGCCACCGTCACGAGCTTGGGAAGAAGCCAGAGGTTGTCTCTTTGCAGAGAGATGCATACCCGAGTCAGTACTAGCCCAGAAGAGTCCCTCTGCTCCTTCAAGTACATGTCATTGTGGCAAATACATGATTTGCTTGAATAAAGTTACCTTTGCTTAAACCGTGAGATTGTTTTCATATTAGCTTTCGCTCTGTTGCAAAGGGGCCAAACCCCTGAACCGCGTGCGGAGTAAAACGAGGGTCCTTCCAAGCTCTCACTCTCGTGGTGTCTGGTTAAAATGCAGACCTGCCCTTCACATCCGAGGGTGTCCTTGGTAAAGGGCAAGGTAAGGAGGTCGTCTTGGAAAACCCCACTTACCTTAATTGGATGCTTGGTTACGAACTGGGCCACTCGCATCGGCTTGCGGTTGAAGGACACCCAGAGCTGCACTGAGGCTGGCTGCGAGCTGCCTGATAAACGCTGCAGAAGAGCAGAGGGAAACGTGAGGAAYAGGCTTCATCCCCCAAATCACACTAGTCTCCCATAACAGCCGAAAGGCAGACTGGGGCAAATCCACAAGCCATACAGCCAGGAAGCAAGCAAGCACGTGCTGCCCCCTGCCCCTGCGCAGCACCAAAGCACAACGCCCCAGAGCTCAGCCAAAAAGCATGTAAGAGGGATCTAGCTCCTCTCCGGGCGAGGGCACAGTGCAAAAGCCCTGYGACCTCTGTGACTATTAGGAGGGAGCCCAGTTGCTCACTCCTATTGCTGTAAGTGTGGCCAGAGCCGGGGAAGGGGAGAGAGGCCTTAGAAATCCCCATTTTCACATAGTCCTACAGGAGAACTTGAACCCCTTGCAGCTCATCCTGGCCATTCCCAGAGACACCAGCACGGGTCAAGGTTTCTGTATCTTTAAGTAGCTGATTGTCCTTATCAGCATCCTGGAAGCTGGAAAGACTGGCTCCCGGCTGATTAGCATCAGGTAAATGGGAGCTTTCCTCCCACTGTCCTTCTTGCCAGGTCAGGCGGAGGTAAGAAGGCTGGTTTTAATTCCTCCTTTTTCTGCATAGCAGGTTCTGCACTTTCCTTCTCATTCTTAATGATTTGCAGCAATTAAAAGGCACGAGTGTTAAGAGGAGGCGGGGGAAAAAAGTGGGGGCAACATTTTTCACATGGGATGCCTATGGTAAGAACCTAAACCCAGATTTAGGCTCCAAAAATAAGTGGCCTCATTTTCCCAGGGTCTGTATTGCTAAGCAACCGGGACTCCCACAGAAAGGAACAGAAGTCAGGAGGCCTCTGCCGCGGAGACGCCTGCCACGGGCTCCTGTGCCGAGCTCTCACCCGGCACGGCTTCGGCCAGAGCCGAGGCTCCGTGCAAGGCACTCGATCCCCAATACAGGGATATCTGACCACCTCAGCTTCAGGGTTTTTCAGATGCGAGATCCAGCCCAGCTAACTTCCTTTCTCCAAAGGAGGAAGCAGCTTGGAAGAATCCCCAAATCTAGTTCATGCTTTAAAAGGTGATGATTTTTCGGTCCTGTTTCACACTTCTAGGGCTCTGCCTCCTGAGTCTGGCTTTTGCACGGGGTTGTTTCTCTGCAGAGACAGATACCATCCCCTGCATTTTTACCTCACACCAACAGTAAACCTAGATAAAATCCTCTCCAGACCACAGCGGGCTTCAGATTGGGCAAAATGCCAGGCTGACAGGCTCTAAAAGTTGTAGACTATCTGCAAGAGATAACTCTGAGAAACTGAAAGTGCTCCTCAAACACATCCTCCATTAACTTCAGGCACAACCGGTGGTCAGAGCTAACTGCCTACAAAACACTAAATGGTTTAATGGCAATGGACTTGTTAAAAAAGACTTGACAGCAGCAGCCGGGGGAAAAAGCAATGCATGCATCTTCTAAAAAGAAAAACGTTCCTTAAATTCTAGGATGAACACAGTGGCCCTCCCCAATGCACTTTCTCTGACCACCTGTAGAGGACTTTCCCTCAGTGAAAGCACAGATAAAGTGCTCCATGTCATCTTTCTTTCACATTTGTCTGAAACTGGCCAACAGCTTCAGAAAGCCTGGATTGCAGCAGGACAGAAAGATGGCCTTTATTCACTTACTTACATCCTCTTTGCTTAGGAAAGCAAACTAAAAYGCCAGCTCTCTTACCAGACTGCAGTAAGCTAGGCTATCTGGACCTGGTCYGTTCTTGATTGTAATCCCTTTTGACGAGCAGTCTCCTAAGCGAAGCGCTGTCAAGGCCCTTCCCCTCCCTGTCCTTTCGCTGCCACCCCGCACCCCTGTGATCCCCCGCCTTGCCTTCCTTTGCAGGCGTCTTKTGTTTTTTCCGGGGTTTCAGCATTTTGCAGCCTGACCTACTTCTGCCTAACTTGCTGAAAYGAAGTGTATGAAAACGCTGCTGCTCCAAGCCCTGCTGGGGGAGCGGGATCTGCAGGGGTTGCTCTCTCCGCTGCAGCATAGGGCCAAGCGAGGAAGGCAGCTTCAGACAGTCCAACAAACCGCACGTGCGGTCTGCAGGCCATGAGATACAATGGGCAGGAGCATCATCCTCGGGAAAGGCTCCTGTCGTATTTTAGACACAGGTCCCAGTTCAAAGCAGAGCTGCTGCCCGCGCTGGCGAAGACAGTTGTGTGTTAACAGGCTGCTCTGTTTGACTTCCTTTAATCTGCTAATCGAGGGAGAGCATCAGGCCCTCAGCGCGGTGCAGCTAGATTCCTTCCACATGACTGTCTGGGTTGATAGAGTTTCTGTTTGGCCTCCGGAGCTCAAAGGAAGTGCCTTTGCTTTTCTCCTAGCTAAGCCTGACAAAATACGGTTTATCAAAAAGGGCCATCCCAGTGACACAGAGAGAAGCTCAAGAAGGTTGCTGAAGCATCAGTCGTCACCCTCAGCAGTGATTTACTCCGTTGATACTTACCACAGACTTTGTGGCAAACAAATATTTGTCCCTGAGCTGGAAGTCTTCAACCTCTTCCAGGATTATCTCTTTATTTTCTCGGGTTTGGAAGAAATCAGTGCTGCGAATGACAGTCGAAGCCCCAGAAGGTTCGTGCCGCTCTATGTACACCGTATTTGGCTTATCAAAAGGCTCAACACCCCTGGGGAAAAAAGAAAGGTGTTTTATTATCTGCACACGGACCCAACAATGCAGAAGGCAGCGGGTAGCAAAAAGCAAAGCACTAACAAGAGATGGGGTCAGYGTGCAAGGACCAGCGAGGAGGTCAGAGCACAGCTTGGCTCTGAGTCACAGAACAAGCCGTGGGGAAGGAGAAGGTTCTGCATCGCCTGCCGGAAATTTGGAAAAGCCCTAGGAAAGAGGGACTGGATCTGATTTATGGAATGCAATGGAATATATGTGTGGGGGTGCGCGTACCTCACTGTTTTATCCGAATCTCTGTGTTTCTTGCATTAGCTAAAGTCAAGACTGGTTGGTTTGGAGCTCTTTCAAACTCTGATTGTTTAGTTATGTCCCTTCTTATGTGACCTTGAAGAGATGAGCTGGAAATCTAGATGAAACTGCAAGTTTGAATGCTGCAAGGCTTGTGGTTAAACTACAGAGACGGTGGAGATAAAGAGCAGAAGGGGAACTGAGCACTGTCCTTGCATATTAGAGACAGCTGACTTGCCAGAAGGCAATTTCCACGAAGGCCAGGAAAGATGGTGAGCCTGGGACTAGCGGTTTTGCCAAGAAGGCCAGGGGACGAGTCCCTGCAACATCTCACACAAGGGAGCCCTAGGACTCCACCACTCAAGCACAGGGACACCTAGACACAGCCCCGAGTGACGGTCTGTCTCAGGCAGCTTTAGCAAGGTGGTGACACAGTGCTACTGTGATACRGCTTTGAACACGCAAGGAAAATAATCTGCTAGGTAGAAGCCCCTGCCCTCTATTTTGGCATGTAACCTCCTTCAGCAAGGCCAGTCGAGATGGTAGAGAACGGAATAGTGCAGGCTGGTTTTTAAATCTTGAATATAACTGACATGACCAGGCAAAAGAAGCTACCAAAACTCATCACCTAGTCAGTCAGGGGGCCACAAGCGAGTGTCTGTGCGAGCTGAGAGCAGGAAATGGATGGGCAATGAGTGGTCTCAAGGGGCTTTTGGCAGGTCACGTTAGAGTCCAGATCCCACCTCTGTGGAAGTCTAAGCCCTGGTCTTAACGGGAGTTGCAATGCAGAGTTTCCTGCAAAGAAGCGTAAAACGTTCCCTCCAGACCTGCCTCTCAGATCTCGGTTGTAATATTGCATATAAAAAGCAGATAGGCATCAGCACAYGTCAGAACAGCGCGGCGCTTTGAGGCAGAAAGCGAGAAGGAAACCACATCTACCCGGGAGAGCAGCACAGCCCCGGGACCACCCAAACAGGGGGAAGGCCCGGTTCCCTGACCGCACTGCCGCGAGAGCCCTAACCCGGCCCCACGTCCAAAACGTCGCAGCGCCGCTCAGCCCTCCTGGTACGCGCTGATGCAGGGGCTTCGGCCAACGCAGCAGAAAGCAAGTGTGTGCCCGACAGCCTTCCCTCTGTGCCAAAGCTAAATGGTCTCTGCTGCCCTGCTGGGGACACGGTGAAGGAGAGGAGAGGAGAGGGACAGCGCTGGAGCAGAGTTTGGTACCCCGCTCCTTGCCTCGTGCAAGGCAGCAAATGAGGCAAAGAGCGAAGAGCTGAATGCTGCAAGGGGGGACGCCCAGGGGAGACGGAGGCTGGCAGTAACACAGAGGTGCAATACCTACCACGAGAAAGACTTCACATGCTCCTGAATCATTATCCACGTCCGGCCAAAATCATCTGATTTCCAGAGCTGCAATTAAAAAGATCAGAGATACCAGTGGGACTTGTGTCCTGCAGCCACGCAGGCCTCAGTGATTTTCAAAGCTTGCACGGCCGAAAAGGCGGACTCCTCTAGGACACCAAACCTCGGGCAGCAGAGGCAGCCTGGCTGCGTGTACACTGCAAAACCGCGCGCTACTTCCACGATGCCTCTTCACRCGGCAGCTGCCTGGAGCAACAGCAAGCTTCCCAGCTACAGGAGAATAACATGAACAGGAGATGACTTCCCCTCAATACCACAAGGATTTCCTGCTGCCTGTCGAGCCACTCGGTTTTACACTAGCTTGGAAATAGAAATAACTTTTTCTAATGTACTCCTGGAGTGCAAGAGCACAGGTAAATATCTGGGCAGAGCTGCCTCCGTCTCGGAGCCGGTTACAATGCCAAGCACAACGGCACAGCGTTGCGGCAGAGCTGCGAACATGAGTAAGGCAAAGTTCACAAGCAGAGATAATATCTTCTATTGCGCCAACGAAAGTCACAGGGAAAACACACAAGCCTGCAGGCACATCAGCCCTTCTCCAGACCCCTTCTTCAGCGGGCCTGTGTGCCTGAAAGCTGCCCTATTTTTCCCCAGCACTGTGTTGGCATCTGAGTTGCCATTTTTGCAGCTCATTTTTGCTGGCAGGCACATATGGCCGGCGAGACTCCAGCCGCAACATCCAATCTAACAGTCGGCTAAAAAAAAGGTACTGCTCCTGGCTCGCTCTGTCCCGGTCTGGAAGGCACCACGCAGCCAGGCATGAAGCCTCCAAAGGTCATCGCTGCTGTAGCTGGCAGGGCTCTGCTGTGAGTTACGACTGAAATAGTCTGGGGAGACTGACAGGGCCAAGGACCAGCGCACATGAAGGACCAGCGCACATGAAGGAAAATGGAGAGGGAACTTTTAAAGCAGCGATCCTGCAGATATAATATTCCTGGCTGCACAAGAGGTCAGTAGATCGACTGCCCTATGTGAGGGAGATGCCCCGGCCAGTTTGGGATAGCTCTGCACGCAGTAGTCTGAGAAGAGAAACCCTCCCTGGCAGGGGTCTAGCAAAGCACAAACCCACAGGACTTTCCAGGACAAGCAGCGTGGCCCTTGGCACCCTGTATAGGAGCGTGTAGCACTTCAGGGGTAACGGGGCACCAGGAGAAAGCTAGCACTTGAACACAACAGCCATCACTGCCCTAGGGAAAGAGTGCGGATGGCAAAGGGAAGAGCATCATCCCACCGGCTCCGGACAGGAACGGCACGCTTCAGGCAGGCGACCCCAGCAGCCGCCTGCGCAGCCCTCCCGTCTAACGAGACGTGCTCACCTGCTTGTTGGGATGCGACCTGTCGAAGCCCAGAACCAGGTTCGGGCTCCGGCTGTGCAAGAGGAGGTCTGCCGCTCTGAAGGGAACGGAGAAGCCCTGAACAGTGTGGCAGAAGTCGGTGGTGATCCAGATGTACGGGACGAAGGCATCCACAAAGATATACTGGGAAGAGAGGGAATGACAGGGCATCAGAGCAGAACTCAGTCTAGCAGGCGACTAAGGAAAACACGAGTCCTCGGGGAGCATTCGGGAGGGAAAACTCCGGAGGGGAGGAATCTGCCGCCCGCCCTGTTGCTTTGGCCTGGCTTTAGGGAGGGGGATTTCCACGAAGGGGAGAGTGACTGCTTCCACTGCTTCAGCTAGAGGATATCTCCCCTCACCTTAGGGAGGGCTCAGGGAGAAGAGACGTGACCTTTGTGTAGCTAAAGCTTAAATAAATATTTTTCTCTGTAGCGCTGTACCGACACTAGTGAAGAAGCATGCGGCTCATTCCTCGCATAGTTGTATCGGYGCAAGCATGCTACGGATGCCACTGCGATACCTTTCCGCTTATTCCTTTCCCACCAACGGCCGGCTTTGTCAGTACAAGCCTGGTCRCCGCGGTATAACCGCCTTTGCTCTACAAGCAGGGCTGCAGGAGCGTGGCCGCTGCGGGCGAGCCTCCTGGGGCCCCTTCTCCTCTCACCCTCCGGTTGTCCGCCGGGCTGTGGTAGAACTGCGCGATGGCCACCTCGCTCGTGTTCCCGCTGCTGAAGCCGAATCTCTCCGAAATCTTTTTAAAACTCTTCCCGTAGTCGTAGGACACGTAAACCTGCAAAGGAGTAGTTGCAGCATGAGGAGCACAGAGGTCTGGTTTCTATTCCGGCTCTTCCTCCTATTTATTAAAATTTCAGGAAACTGCAGGGGGGAACAGGTGAAAGAGGCCACAGAGTAGCAGGATAAAGGGAGGCCAAAGCCCACACTCCTTTCTAAGGGGCAGCAGGAACAGTGGATGCCAGAGGCAGGTGAAAAAAGGGAGGTACTCCATAAAGGGAAAAGGTCAGGAGATGTTACAACACACGAGGCTCCTACATAGTCCACAGACTGYGCAGCAAAAGAGCAAGTGATAAAAGCCTGAGGCCATACTGGACGAAGGCAGAGATAAGTCACTGTTACACAGACTATAGCCAGCCAGAAGAAGAAGAAACCAGCGATCCTCTTCCTGTCCCAAGCCAGAACCAATGCAAACACGGAACTATATGCAAACAGCATATATAAGCAAACATTTGTCGTGTAACTCGGGCGACAGGGAGGGACCCAACGAGCTTTGCCCCAGGAGGCTTTGGGCGCAGTCTGGCCCACGGCAGCGGTACTAGCGTTCGYGTTAGTGATTGCACAGGGCTGCAGGTTTGTCCGGGAGCCGAAGCACCGCAAGGCGCTTGCTGGCTGCCCGGGGCGGGTTTTGCACGTTTTTTTGTGCAGGTGTGCAGGGCAGCATCCCCAGCAGGGGTACGACACTTCCCACCTGCAGGCGGCACCTCACAGACCGCGTCTTCTATTTTTAGGGATATCTGTCAGATTGAGTCCAGCCTGAAAGGGCAGGAGTTATCATTGTGCTGCCCCTGTGCGACGGTCCGTGTGAACGCTCTGCAAAGGGCCTCAGCTGGCTTCCTTCTGGGCTGGTGTCCACCCGCCAGCAACYCCAGCACCGGGCGCTCTCGGCCGGCTCTCCCTGGCAGCCTCCCTCGAACCGCCYGGGATTTATGGGGCTGGGAGAACAAGCAGCCAGCTTATTTTCCAGATGCAGGTCAGGGCACACTGGCAGGGGCCAGTCTGGTGAGGCTTCGCTGTTACCGTCACACTGCATCGTTCGTTCAGCAGCTAAAGACGGCAACTGTCTCTAGCGCTGTCAATCTGCCACCTCTCACGAGCATCACATTTCTTTCTATTCAAGGGAGCTGTTTTTAGCAAGCAAGCGAAGAGGCACTACAGCTGGATTTGCAGGGGAATATCTGAAAGAGAGGCGTATGAGCGTAGACCACTATTATTACACCCAAATTTGGGACCCGCTCCTGCCTCCTGGCTGCCGCTTTTGTGCGGCACGGAGCCGAGAGCAACGCCAGCAGAAACCTCGGCAGCTCATCCAGCCCGTCCTCCTGCCCCGAGGCAGGGTCAGCTCCAGCTACGGCACCGGTGACAGATGTCCGTCCGTCCCGCGCCTGGTGGACTCCGGCGGTGGGGATCCCACCCGCTGCCTCGGCAGCCCGCCGGGCCTCCTGCTCCCTCCCGAGCCGCGTTAGCGCAGGGAGTAATGGGCCATCATAAAGCAGACTGACAGGCAGCACCGAGCGGCGATCGCTGGCACTCGCTCTGCCCGCCTCGGAGAGAGCTGGCTGAGTCAGCCTCGCCGGGGCTCGCAGCGCTGGGGCAACTGGGAGAATTGGGGTTTTCTACCTCTGAATTCAAACCCACGGGCCTTTCCTTTACCTGTCAAACACACAACAGAAAGGCAAGGGGCATCTCTACAGGGCTGAGGAGCCACCAGCATCTCAGCTAGCACAGCAGCCTTTCGGACACCCCTCGGGAACGGCAGTTCGCATACTCACGTCACTGTTTTTGGGACCCAGCAAGGAGAGGCTGTCTCTAGCCAAGGCCACAATCACGTTGCTCTTCTCTCCCGCCCAGTGAACGACCATCTGGTTGTGGGAGTCATTGAGGCTGACCTGCGACACGGGCGAGAGGGGCACAGAGCCGTGAACCAAAGCCGCTTGAGAGCAGCCGTCCCGGAAAACGGGGCTGGGGGAAGCTCTGGGAAACTCTGGGAAAGCAGGACTGAAGTTGAACAGTCAAGGAGAAAAAAGCACACGGACGTTTGGTGTTCAAGCTTTGCAAATCTCAGAGGAGGGCTGGACAGGTTAAAGGATGGGCTCTTGGGCACATTAAAAAGAGTGTTAAAAAGGAGCCCGTTTTCCGCCTGGAGGAATCCCGTGGCTTTAATCCGGCTGCCGCTGTCAGCCTCCTCATGCTGGGTAGCGAGCAGCAGGAAAAGGCTGCAGCCCTCACCTGCTCGCCCCGTGCCTCGTTGCACACCCCAACCTCACCGCTGGCCACCGGCTGGGATTGCCAGCGGTGCCCCCCCGCCGCGGCTGCAGCCACTTACTTAAGCTACCCAGTGGCTGAAGTTAAGGGCAGTGGGGGGGGGGGGGGGGGGGTCAGTGCTTGAGCATCGCCCTGCATAAAGGAGCATCTACCGTGAAGGTGCTGGGGAAATGCTTGTGTCTAAAGGGGGGAGTTTTCCTCCTGTTCCTCCTCGGAGCAATAGGGTTTGGGAGCGGGCGAGAAGGTAAACTAAAACCTAGGAACAAGAAGTGATTTCAAATCCAGCCTGAATAAGAGAAGGGCCAAAGAAAAAGAGAACCACCTTTTCTACAGCTGTCTCTTTTGTACCGAGAACGACACTCTGCTTTCCAAAACATACTTAATCACACGCAATACCATTATTCCCCCGTGCGTGCGTTGCATCCGGCAGCGCGTGAACAAAGCAGGTCGCGCAGGGCTGGTTTCTATGGGAAAGCTATCGCGGGGAGGCTGCGGCGGGAGCCGAGGGTGCAGGAGCCGCTCGGCACGCAGCGTGCGGCTGCTGTCGGCGCGCAGGCACCGCGAGCCGGGCCGGGCAGCCGGGTGAGCTGGCTCACCCCAGGCACCGTCGCTGCCGAAACCCCACCGACCCCGTGCTCAGCAAGCAGCGCTGCCCGGGGCCTGCTGGAGCTTCCCCCACCAACCAGCAAATAAAGCGTGCGGAAAAACAAGGTCTTTATTCTGGGGAAGGTGGGGGGGGGAGGAGAGCAAAACAGAAGTCTTCAAATCCCACTTATGTAATAGGCTCACGCAAAGGGGGGGGGGGAAAATTAAAACAAACAGCCAGAGCCGGCAGCAGCAGTAAGCAGCACCGGGGTGGCATGGCACGGTCCCCGGTGTCCCCAGCCATGCCACCGCCTGCCGGGCGACCCCCGGCTCGGGGCCGTGCTGCAGCACCCGGCCACACGGCGCTGCAGAGATTTAGGTCAGCCGGCAGCACCGGCTGCAGAGCAAGCGAGCGGCGGCCTCGCGAGTGCCAGCAGCAGCGTCTGAGGGCGCAGGGAGAAAGGGCTGAGCAGCAGGAGCCGGCGGCGATGCACAGCCACCGAGCCCATGCACGGCCCCCGGTTTGAAATCCCAAGCAGCCCTGTGCTTCACGGCCCCTCTGCCAAAAGCAGACTGACCGGGTCTAAATCTCGGGTGTGCACATCGGGTTATTCCGTGTGCAGTGGGCTCATTCCGACTCCTGACCCTGCGGGGATGAGGTTGCTTGTTTTACACGAAGAGCTAGGTTTTATTAATTTCTAAGGAGTTTTGGTTTTATTTTGGAGGGCAGAGGAATAGTGAGGGGGAGGCAGGTGTTGTGTGTCCAAGAGACAGAAGCAAGCAACCCTGCCGAGCTTCTCTTCTTAAGGAAAGGCCTTCAGGAGGAAGATTTTCCCGGTTCCCCTAAGGAAAGCCAAAGTCTAGATGTGCCCGCCGTTCTCTGAACACGTCTGCCTCAGGCCCCCCAGCCAAGAACAGTTTGTCACCAACTCCACTGCATTTTCAGTAGCCCTTTGCATTTTTTTTCTGCAAGAAATGTGACACCAGGACAGTAACAAAGGCGTAAAACCCAAGGGACTCCTACTCTTGCCTTGTTTTAAACTCAACAAGCCTCTAAAGCTTTTTTCCGGGGCCTAAAGGATATATTCAGTCAAAGCAAGGGGCCTGCCCTTGGAGAACAGAGCCAATTAAGCGCACCTGGGTGCAAAAGCCAGCTGGAAGGGGGCAACCTAATTAGCCCAGGGGGAACAGCTGGGCTTCGTTACTCCCTAGGAGCCAGGTGACCTGAAGGAGCCCAATTAGGGCTGAGCCTCTACATAGAGGCCTGATGGGGCTGGGGTAAGGTTTGGTTTCTTTGTAGGGAAAGAGAAGGCTGGTGCAGAGTGTTTAGGGGTTGTGCTTAGCAGGAGAGCTTTGGAATGGCTCCAGATTACTGAACTGGGCCTTTTTTTAGGGAATTCAAGAGATGTTACCTGAAGGATGCCTTATTTTGTAAGTCTTGGGGTTAGGAGGCCCATGTGTTCCTCTTAGCCAGTGTTAGGGCATCCCTGCAGGTGGAGACCACTATCTGCAGCTAATGGTCTTATTAGGACCCTCCTAAAACGTTGCAGGGACCTGGCTGGCTCTGGGCTACCAAGTGAGGCACTGTCTTTGCTCTCCAGGTAGCTGTGCTGGCTTGTGCCCCAGGTTAACAGTGTCTGATGTCCTGTTGACCAGGATACTTGCTGTGAAATAGGTTTTAAAGATAGCTTTGAGTTAAGGCTGTTATTATCCATGACTCAAGTAACCCTGCTCTGCTTGCAGGGATGAGGCTCGTGCAGCAGGGCTGTGTGTGTTGCAAAGCGCTGCACCTTGCTTAATGGCAGAGACCTTCCCTGTAAACTGCTTTAACCTATGAGCAGGCAATGGCTGTTGCTTAATGAAAGCAGTATTTATTGCAAATTCCACTTAATGGGGATGGTTTTGGTCTTTGCCAAGTGATTAAGTGCATATGAAATATGCATGAAATTCTAATTTGTCCTCCTAATATGCGAGGTGCCAAATGAAGTCCAGGAGGGGAGATTTGGAGCCAAAACATATCGGAGGCTGCTTGTATCTGCAGTTTATGTAGTTAATGCTACTARCTTGGCTCAAGGTTTTCCTTCTCTTAACAGCGACTTCCCTTAAACGGAGCAGCCACCGGAATGGGATGAGAAGACAGTGACTGGAACCAGCGTCACGTTGGAGGGCGCTCCAAAGCAGGTACTTGCTCTCGGAGGGTTTCCAAGGGGTGTAGCGAAGGCCTGAGCACTCCCTTTCTAAGAAGGGGATGGGGGGAAGGACAATATTTTTAGGACTCCTGAAGCCAGGTCAAGGGCTGAAACGGCTGTGCTGCCTTGTGAGGCGTGCTGAGGCAAGGGCTCTGCGTGGAGACGGCTGGGTAGTGCGTACTGCAAAGCTCCCGGGGAGCGTGGGGAGATGCGCTGTGCTCTGGCGTTCCTCTGCGCTGCCGAGCAAAGTTGAGCGCTTGCAAAACCCGTGCGCAAGAGCCTCTTCCCGGCAAGTACCTCCTAGCTGCTCGCACCAGGGGCTGACAAGTTACAGGCAGGGCTTTTGCTCACCAGCTCGGCCTCGGCCGGGGCGGTGCGCTGCCGTGGCTGGAGTCTCTGGTTTGGCAGCGTGTGAGACAAACCACAAAGCTAGCTAAAGCCTTGGCTTCCAAAACCGCGCAGGCTGGCCTGAGGATGACTGGCTCCAGCGTGCACCCCTCGTTTCAGCTACTGGCGCTGGCTGCGGGTGGGCTAGTTGGGCATATCTTGGACCTTTCCATCATCAGAGGGCTATAAATCCCTGTCTTTCAGCCACCAGTGCGGCTGAGCTGCTCTGTGTAGGAAGCTTCATTTCCCCATGCAGATATCACCCTTCAGCTGTGATGAACTGCAAATAAAAATATTACACACTTGCTGACTTGTAATAATGCCTAACACCCAAATGCAATGACAAGTATTAGGACACCATTAGGGCTATTCTTGGTACTGAGTGGGCTTAGGAGAGAACTGCGTGTGTCTATGGGTTTATTCTGTCATGAGTTAGCACTTCAGCTGTGTGACTTGGGCCACAGGACAGGCCTAGGGGCCTGCTATTAATAAAGAAGTGATGGGGTGAGAACCCTGGGTGGCTGCAGCTCAACACTTTGCAAAACTTGAGCTGTGCAAGAAAAGATTCCTAGGGACCATTCCTGTTTTTCCTGTCCTGGTTTTACGTAGCTGAAAATGGGATGCTTCAAAACAAATGCACTTCCTAGATGTTTTCTGAGTAATTAAGTGGCTACTACCATGGTTTGACAAGAATGAGCTGGAGTGTAATGGAGTCAAATGGGCTTTGAATGGCTGCTGAAACTTTCAGTGTTGCTTATGGCTTGGATCTTGGCTCCAAGAGGAAATGAGCTTAGTGGTGCTGCATTTCTAGGCTTTGTGCAGGTGCTTTGTGGGCTCCCATCTAGCAGGGCTTTCATCTGAGATGAGTGAGGCAAGGCTGTGGCATGGGGCTGCGGTTGCTCAAGGGCAGGAGCCGCAGGTGAAACCTGATGGGGTGGAGGGATTAGATCCCCCAGCTCTCAGCTTGTGGACCTGGGTCCCTCTGACAGTGCAGATAGATATAAGAGCTAGGATGAATCTGTGGCTATGCTCCCTGAGCTCCTGAAATGCTCAGTTACTTGAGGTGGTGAAATCAGGGTGGAAAAGACTCTAAGGGGAACCTTGCAGAAAAGGAGTTGGCTAAATGCTTTGCACCTGTTAGCCAGGTGAGTCTGAAATGGGCTGAAGACAGTTACTGTATTGCTGTGTGCTGATGCAAAGAGGAGTGAGAAGTGAAGCAGCTGCTTYGTTAGCACAGGGCTGGCACGAAGGTCCTCTAAGGTCCCCTCAACAGTCTCCTCTTCCTGTCCTTCGAACCTGCAGTATGCACAAATGCTTCCCTTTCCCTGCTCCCTGCCTCCCCCAGCAAGGGTTATGCAATAGCCTGGCATCACGGATGAGTCAAGAAGCAGTGCCTGTGATGGGTGGATATTGCATTCAAGGCACGCTGCTTTCCTCGTGCACTCCCACTACAGCTTCATTACTGTACCTTCTGCTCTGCTCCCAAGCATCTGCTTCCATCCCTGCCATGATATTTTAAAATACAGTCTGTGCCTGCCACAGTGCTGCTTGTGACTTGGACTGAAAGATGCCAGGGCCTGAAATCATTGATATGAAACACGGGTGACTCATTTCAGAGAGTGCCAGGCCCATGATAATTTTGTTAATATTGAAATCATCTGGTAGCAGAGTTGTTTTCTCTCTGCTACCACCAACAGAGCTCTCCTTGAGTTTTTTCTAGAACAGAAAAGAGTATCAGAGGGGGAATATCAGAGTAGAGTTGGGAGCCAAGGGATGGGCCATTCCCTCAATCTGAGGTTCCCAGAGAACTTGCCTTTTCCTTAGCTTATACTGTGGGGAATCAAGGCAGTTTGGGGTAAGCACCAGTAAAAGCTGCTCCCTCAGAACAGAGGCACTAGTGAAGGCTGCAGAAAGTGTCCCAAGTGCTCCTGCCGAAGCACACTGAGCTAGTCATAACCGCTATAGGAAGCTGAAGCGATGCCCTCGGGATATGACCCTGTTTGCCCAGCCCAACAGCAGAACCTGCTAGGCGCCCGCCAGGCAGTAAGCACTGAGCCCGGCTATTCTGCGGTGAAAGCACAATAAAATCACAAATACCTCTCCCATGTGTGTCAGTGCCAAGAGCAGCAACCATGTGGCTTAATGCTATTTCCGAAGGGTTCCCAGGAAGCTCCCTCCCCGGCCTAGCCCTGGTGTAAAGCAAACAGGGAGCATTCCCAGGATGGCCAAGAAATGGGCAGGGTGCTTGCACCCTGGCAGATGTGTGAGGCCCCAGCAGCGATGGGGAAGGGATCTCCCAGTGGAAAAAAGTAAAAAGGACGTGGGGCCTGTGGGCCTGCGCCTAACCCGGCTGCTGGCAAGTGCTTTGGCAACCCAATGCGCAAGCTGGCAGGGTAAATGCTAATCTGGGAAGCTCTCTGCTGGGCTGGCAAACTAGGTCAGAATTAAGTATGGTTCATTTCAAATGTAGTGTAATCGATTTCTCCGTTCATGTAGCTGGGTGGCATTTATCCTGCTAAGCATGTT